>NC_084744.1:15326768-15511768 GCF_033978785.1 Entelurus aequoreus | reverse complement strand
TGTCCAAAATGTTTTGGTATCCTGGAGCATTCAAAGTTCCTTTCACTGGAACTAAGGGGCCAAGCCCAACTCCTGAGAAACAACCCCACATCATAATTCCTCCTCCACCAAATTTCACACTCGGCACAATGCAGTCTGAAATGTACCGTTCTCCTGGCAACCTCCAAACCCAGACTCATCCATCAGATTGCCAGATGGAAAAACGTGATTTACAATGTACAGTGTGTGTACACGCACACGTACACACACACACAGACACTTATGGAATTAAGCACAAGTGCTTTCTTATTCATGTTCTCCTCCATTTTCAGGCCTTTTTGTCGATGAGGATAACTCATTTGATCACCGGCGGGTGTCCAAATTCCATCACTTGGAGAAAAGAAGAAGTTAATCTTTTATTATCTTCTTCCTTCCCTTCATCCCCCCCTCACCCACCTGTCCTTGATGGAGTCTAACCATTCATATTTCCCTCACCTTTCCCCCACTTAGGCCCGTCAAACAGAACGGGACGTCGGGTTTTCATTGACTGAGGCGCAAACATGCTGATTAAAAACATCAATGCAGGTTTTGTAACGACTCTCTCTCTCTCTTAGGTCAAGGCAGCAGCAGGAGCGATGAGGTCTCACTCGCCCACTATTTTTTTTTTTTTTTTTTTTTTACCAACCCCCAACCCATCCTCTCTGTGTCTGTCTGTCTGTGCCTGGCTTTGATCTCAGCCTCTGTCCCCTCTGCACACTGCATATTAAGATGCCCCAGCCCTGTTTGGTATGCCGAGGCGGGCACCGGGATGCCAGTCTCCATATCCTCTGAAAGAGAGCGAGGGAAAAAACTGTCTGTCTCAAGATGCTTATCCCGCTAAATGGGTCTGAAATAGCAGGAGAACAGGAGGGCGGTAGACATGTTGGGGGGGGGGGGGGAGGTATTCCATCCATAGGACTGTAATTAAACGCTATTATCACATTGGAGGGATGCTGCAAACAGGAATGGGAGAGAGCAATGTTTGGGATTAGCCTCTTTCTTTCCCTTCATTTCTTCTATCTTTTCTCCCTATAAGCCCTGGGGAAGGCACAGCTTTAGTTAAACTGCTCTATTAAACGGCGCCTGCTGAGAAAATCAAATTATAACTTGCTTTAATCAGTGTGTATCAGTGGCCCACACAGGAGCAGCCAGCTCTGACAGCACAAGGAGGGGAGGAAAAAAAAAAAGAAAAAGAGAGAGAATTCATGTGACTGGAGACCATAGGGATATAGACCTGCTCCGTCTGCTTTGGTTCCCATGGCAACAAGAGGGGAATATGGGCTGAGGAATATGTGCATGAATTGTTTCCTGTCTGCGAGCGTCCGTACACAAAAACAGCTCGTGGATTCCGTCATTTGCCACGTGAAAAGGTGTAGTGACAACAAAGTTGTTTTAATATTTCTCCCTGTAATTGGCCGACAGAAAGTTGGTTTGGTAAAATAACAATAAATGACCTATACTTGTATATTCCTGGGTGAATACAAAGAAATGAGTTACTTCTGAATCAAATAAATGTTTTTGGATAAAGAAACACACCAAAAAAAAAAAATCCAAATTTTACCTTTAACAGTTTCTTTCATATTGAACTTTATATTGTTAAACAAACAAAAATTTTACTTTGTTAGTTTTTGTACTATTTATTATTTTACTGAATAGTTTTATATTTCTTATTCTATTCATTTCTATTTCTTCACACATCCTTTTTATATATATATATATATATATATATATATATATATATATATATATATATATATATATATATATATATATATATATATATATATATATATATATATATATATATTAGGGGTGTGGGAAAAAATCGATTCGAATTCGAATCGCGATTCTCACGTTGTGCGATTCAGAATCGATTCTCATTTTTAAATGTATTTATTTTTAAAAAAAACAATTTTTTTTTTTTTTTAATTAATCAATCCAACAAAACAATACACAGCAATACCATAACAATGCAATCCAATTGCAAAACCAAACCCGACCCAGCAACACTCAGAACTGCAATAAACAGAGCAATTGAGAGGAGACACAAACACGACACAGAACAGAAACAAAAATGTATATTATCAACAACAGTATCAATATTAGTTACAATTTCAACATAGCAGTGATTAAAAATCCCTCATTTACATTATCATTAGACATTTATAAATTTTTTTAAAAAAGAACAATAGTGTCACAGTGGCTTACACTTGCATCGCATCTCATAAGCTTGACAACACACTGTGTCCAATATTTTCACAAAGATAAAATAAGTCATATTTTTGGTTCATTTAATAGTTAAAACAAATGTACATTATTGCAATCAGTTGATAAAACATTGTCCTTTACAATTATAAAAGCTTTTTACAAAAATCTACTACTCTGCTTGCATGTCAGCAGACTGGGGTAGATCCTGCTGAAATCCTATGTATTGAATGAATAGAGAATCGTTTTGAATCGGGAAAATATCGTTTTTGAATGGAGAATCGTGTTGAATTGAAAAAAAAAACCGATTTTGAATCGAATCGTGGCCCCAAGAATCAATATTGAATCGAATCGTGGGACACCCAAAGATTAGGGCTGTGAATCTTTGGGTGTCCCACGATTCGATTCAAAATCGATTCTTGGGGTCACGGTTCGATTCAAAATCGATTTTTTTTTCAATTCAACACGATTCCCCATTCAAAATAATTCTCTATTCATTCAATACATAGGATTTCAGCAGGATCTACCCCAGTCTGCTGACATGCAAGCAGAGTAGTAGATTTTCGTAAAAAGCTTTTATAATTGTAATGTTTTATCAACTGATTGCAATAATGTAAATTTGTTTTAACTATTAAATTAACCAAAAATATGACTTATTTTATCTTTGTGAAAATATTGGACACAGTGTGTTGTCAAGCTTATGACATGCGATGCAAGTGTAAGCCACTGTGACACTATTGTTCTTTTTTTAAATTTTTTATAAATGTCTAATGATAATGTCAATGAGGGATCTTTAATCACTGCTATGTTGAAATTGTAACTAATATTGATACTGTTGTTGATAATATTCATTTTTGTTTCACTACTTTTGGATTGTTCTGTCGTGTTTGTGTCTCCTCTCAATTGCTCTGTTTATTGCAGTTCTGAGTGTTGCTGGGTCGGGTTTGGTTTTGGAATTGGATTGCATTGTTATGGTATTGCTGTGTATTGTTTTGTTGGATTGATTAATTAAAAAAAAAAAAAAAATATATATATATATATATATATTAAAAAAAAAAAATAAATACATTAAAAAAAATAAAATGATTTTTTAAAAATGAGAATCGATTCTGAATCGCACAACGTGAGAATCGCGATTCGAATTCGGATGGATGGATGGATATATATATATATATATGCTTTTGAACCTCTTTACATTGTGCGTTTGTATTCTTTTTTCTTCTTTTTTTTACACTGCCATGGGCCAATAAAAAAGGGAGCACACTTTGGGGACCTGTTATACATACACATACAAACACATTCTATATTTGTAATAGATGAGAAATATTAAAAACAGGAAGTGAAGAACCTAGCAGTAATTGCTAAGACATAGAAAAGGGGTTGGAATAAATAAACTGTGCTTCTTCCTGCTACTTTTCAGGAGTGTTGAGTTTGGCAAGCGTGTTGTTTCTTAATGTAACTTTGTTAATCATGTCTGAAGCAAACACTACTAGTACCATTAAATCCCTCCTTTAATTAGAGGACTTCAGTCTTAATTGTCCAAGCCTCTCGATTAGTCTTTAACAGTCCAGTTTAGTCAAGTAGAGACACAGGTGGGTGGGCTCACATCCCCCGGGGGGATAATGACCCGTTAATAAACGTTGTTTTTAGTCCTCAGGCGTGCCCAACAATCAGCAGTAAATGTGCCACAGTGGCACAACATCAGCACAGGCAGTAGTAAACAACAACGGGAGTGATGTGGCATGTGGAGCCGCAATGCAAGAAATTACACTGCAGTCTAATTTGGAGGTTTAGACATCATGTGACAGGGAATTATTACACAGTCAACAAAACTCGTTTCACTTTTATTCTTATGATTTATTAGGACCTGGAGATGGGAACTGCTGCAGTAGTCACACTCACTTCATTACACATGAAAAAATGCTGGGTTATTTTGACAACCCAATTTATGAGTTGCGAGTGTTGGGTTACATTTTGGAGTTATTTTTATGAAGAGCAATCCATTTTTTTGGGTTATAAGGGTATTATTTTAACTCAATTTCTGGGTTTTCAAAACCATGAACCATCTTTTGTCACGACTGGGTCTATGGCGTGGTTTGTTCTCCCAGAAGGCAAAGGAAAATTGGCGTGGGCAAGGCGTGAATTTAAATACATTATTTATTTTTTAACACTAATAAACTACAAAAAAAGGAAGCAAACAAAAGGCGCTCACAGTGGAGGTAGAAAACTTGACTATACAAAACAAAAGACTTGCACAAGGGCGGAAATACAAAACTTGGGTAGAAACACAAGGCAGAAACTATGAACAATAAAACAAAAACACTAACTGTGGCATAAATGAACAAAACTTACTTGGCAAAGAACTGTGACATGACATGAAGTGGAGGGATCAAAAAGTGCGAGGACGCCAGGACGAACAACAGAAACAGAGAGATTTAAATAGTGACGTGATCAGTCAAAACAGGTGCGTGACAAGACAGGTAAACAGGTGCGTGACATGACAGGTGAAAACTAATGGGTGACCATGGAAACCAAACCAAACAAGGAAGTGCAACCAGGAACTAAAAAGAGCCCAAAACCCAAGCAAAACAAAAACATGATTAACACAGACATGACATCTTTGGATTGTTTTTCAATGAGTAACACATTTTTGGGTAAAAGGCTTTTTTTTTTAATTAAAAATTTCCTTTTTTGTTGAAGGATTAATCTCTTTAACATGATTTGCAATCACACATCTTATGTACATACAAATATTTGAGCATGCTGTATAGAACTACTATGACAATACTATTCTTGTAAAAAAAAAAAGTCACCCATATCTTGCTTTTGAGTATATTTTAAAGGAATAAAAATAACTTTGATCAGTAGTTGGGAAGGAGTAAGACAAGCCAGCAGTAAAATGTATAATTTTTAACCAACTATTGGGTCAAAGAGCGCTAAATTGCGCAACGCAATAGTTGGGTTGCCCGGATCATGTTTTGTTCTGTTAGTTTGACTACCTCAGTTCTGTTTTCATCACCCCTGGGTTTGTGTTTTAGTTGCCGTGACTGCAGATTAGTTTCACCTGCCTCTGATTAGTGTTCGGGATGCTCCCCTGCTGCCGGGCACTAATCAGAGAGCTACTTATTCCTGTTTTTCGCCACAATCAGTCTGGCTTCCTTGTTTGCACTACGCAACATTGACGACTTCTTCTATGTTGCTTCCTTCCAACCCGTTACGTTAAGTATTTCTACGATCTTTGATTCCTGTTCCTGTGCTAAGCTTTGCCCAAGATCGGCACGCTTTTCTGTGTTTTTGAATTTTTGCATGATTCATGGACAATAAATCAATGTCTCACCTGCACCTTGCCTCCGGAGTTCCTGCTGCATCTTGGGAGAAGGATCCGCACAGTAAAATGCGACCCCGTCGTTACAGGGTTTGGAATAACCCAACATTGTTGTGAGCGTAACTCAGCTTTTGTGTTAAATAAATTCCACCCAACAGTTGGGTTATGAATCAACCAACATTGAGTTAGCATCACTCAACTTTTGGGTTAAATAATTCAACCCAATAGTTTGGTTGTGAATAACCCAACATTAAGTTATGATAACTCAACTTTTTGGTTAAATCAACGCAAAACTTCGGTTGAAAAAATCAACCCAAAATGTTGAGTTAAAAGGTTTGTCCTTTTCTGTACCAGCAGTTGGGTTAAAATTGGGTTATTTTTTAGTGTGTGCAAAATACAGAAAAATACATTAATATTTAGCATCTACATACTTGTATTTTGTCGCTTGAATTGAAGAAATATGCAAAATTGACATTTAATTTTCTGACAAGCCCACAAAAACAATTGAATTTAGAAAATGTATACATTAAAAAAAAAAATTACAAGCCACAGACGTACACAGGGAAAGATGATATATTTAAAAAGCGCTTGCGTTCATTCACAAATTTCACAAAAAAACGTTCCTGTAACACGGCATTAAAAAGTCTACCGGAGTGCGGTCTATGCCTTCTCCTACTCCTGTCGGCTGAAAGTCGCCCTCTTTTCTTTTTTGATGGCCGGGTTGATTGTCTTTGGCTTTGGGGCTGCGTCTTGTGCATTTTGCCGTGTCTTCTCCAAGAGGGTGAGTCCATAGCGCTCTAAATGGCCGACTGAATGATTGTGTGGGTACGTTTGATTCAATGTAAACAATGTCATTGGTCCATCGTTACCTGTTCAGCAATTTTCATTGGCTTGACGTGACGTGGCTAAATTCATTGAGTCTGTGACTCGTCTGTCATCGGCCTTAAGCACATTACAAAAAACAAAAAATGGAGATCTCATTTGCACCCCTGGTGGTGGAATCTATCAAAATGAGGGTGGTCCCAAAAAGGAGGGATTTTTCAAATTGACTGTGTGTCGGTTTTAAAAGTGCTCCCTCTCTGGTCAACATATAAAATAACAAGTGTGTGTAAAAATGTGAAGTGCTCCCCCTCTGGCCAACATATGAAATGACAAGTGTTTGTAAGAAATTGAAATGCGCCCCCCTTGGCCAAAATTTATTAAAAATTTTTTTAGAAATATGTATATAGAGACATACTGTAATAACGAAGTAAATGATAAAGATTAAAACCAATTACAAACACAAAATACTACAAGCTTACATTTTTTATATTTGCATAGTATGTATATATTATTAATATTGTAAATACAAATCTTTATACATCTAGAAGAAAAAAATAATAAAAGGGTGGTTCTAAAGAGGTAGGCACGACTTTTCAGTTTTGTATTAAATGTATTGTGTTGAATATAATTTTAAAAAAAGTTACTGCATCAAATTAAATGTATTTTGTTGGTTAAACAAAGCATAAACATAATGCGATGTATTCAAATGTAATAAAACATTTAAACAATCTCACTCCATCATGCCATTTAATATTTTTAGTTAACCAGGAAAAAATGTACTTAGTTGTATGCTGTTGGTTAAATGAAAACACGAATATACAATAAATATATGTTTGGAAAATTATAAATTGATTCCATGTTTTGCTTTAAAAATATTAACTCAAGTGTGTGAGAAATTCATTGGTGATTTGATCATTTTGGTTTGGTAGAATGGCAATAAAGTTGCGATCATACAATAAAATGATCGCACAAATTCCTGCCTCTTCCGCTCGCATGTTACTTTGACATAAACCGAGGGCGTCTTAACGCATGAGGCGTCATTAAGACTACGTGAGGCAGCACTTGAGCCGTGTTACTCATGGCAACCACTGAAGATAATATACTGACTGACGATTGGTCGGGCTGCTAACTGACCTCCCTGTTGCATTCAGCACACAATCACGCAGCGATACCGTCATTAATATTGTGAATAAGCCCCGCCCTCCACTACTCCCACTCGTCCCACCGCCGTCAGGCCTGTTGAGTATTTACACTATTTCCAGTCTACCTTCTCCATCTTTGTCCGCCGAGCGTCTCCTTGTGCATGTGCCACCAGCAAAAGACTGTTTATGGAAGCGTTAAATAATGCAGATGGTAATATGATAAGTGAGCAGTCAATGTTGGCGTCTTGCTTAAAGACGCGGTGCGAGAGCAGATGGACAGAGTGAAGCCGCGCGCACACACACAAAGCCTTTGCAGTGCAATAAATGTGATTGTGATCATGTGACACGCTGCAGGATCTGCACTGTGGCTAAGACTGTCAAGTTGCAGTGTTGCAAGACATCTCGTGTTAGTGTTGCATGTCTAATGCAAGCCGGTCTGGGAATGGTGCCAGTCTACTGCTACACCAAGAGTAGCCTTGATCATGCACAACCAGCCAGAGAATGTACAAGAGTGTGTGTGTGTGTGTGTGTGTGTGTGTGTGTGTTCTTGTATTTCTACCCTTCTTGAGACATCAACAAGGAAAAGTACCTTCCATATGAGGACCGGTGAACAAGTTAGGACCGAAATCATGGTCTCAATACGGATAAACCATTGCATCTAATAGAGAATGTCTCATTTGCACCCCTGGTGGTGAAATCTATCAATATTAGTCAAATTCACTGTGTGTCGGTGTCAGGTTCAAGCACTGATGACATCTATTAAACAGACAAACAAGCAAGGAATTAAACAGACAGAATTAAATTTGGCTCAATTGAGGAGAAACGTCTGGGCTGTACTCTTGCACAGTCTCCCACCACGCTCTGGCGAAAGATTGTACGTCTCCTCTTTTATTTGGACTTTCCCTGATTACATGGCAACAGCTGTTTCTAAAGGAAGGGGGTCATAAACAGCCGCTGCCTTTGGTCACAAAACAGTTCAAAGAAAAGGTGCCTGGAGGGGAGTCAGGTCCTGCTTCCTCTGCGCCTTGTAGATCTCGGGTCAAGATAAAATCTTCAATCAATGTTTATTTGTATAGCCCTAAATCACAAGTGTCTCAAAGGGCTGCACAAGCCACAACGACACCCGTGGTACAGAGCCCACATAAGGGCAAGGAAAAACTCACAACCCCAATGGGACGTCGATGTGAATGACTATGAGAAACCTTGGAGAGGACCGCATTTGTGGGTGACCCCCCCCCCCCTCTAGGGGAGACCGGATGATTACAATACATCAAAGAAACCGACACATTCATGTCACTTCCCATCCTACACAGTGGAGTTTTACAAGCCTTTTGATTGGTAGGATCAAAGACAGCTTTTGTCCTCTTGCCGGGAACTCATAGCAACACAAAGTTTTGTGATAACTTAGATACAATTATTCTGACAGTCGGTTTTAAAAGTGCTCCCCCTCTGGTCAACATATGAAATAACAAGTGTGTGTAAAAATGTGAAGTGCTCCCCCTCTGGCCAACATATGAAAGAACAAGTGTGTGTAAGAAATTGAAATGCGCCCCCTTTGGCTAAATTTAATTTTTTTTAAAATTTAAAATATGCATATAGCGACATACTGTAATAACTTGAAGTAAATAATGAAGATTAAAATCCAATTACAAATAAAAACTTCAAAAAAATAAATAAATAAACTAAAAGCAGTCTTTTTCTCACAATGTGTCGACTTTTTTCTTATAAAATTGGGAACAATTTCTCGTATTTGTTCTGTTTCTGTAATATTGCAATATTTTCTTCTAAAATTATTACTTTTTTATGTAAAATTATTACTTTTTAATGCAAAATGGTGACATCGTCATATAAAATTCTGACTTTTATTACAATATCGCCAATTTTTTTTGTTGTCCTTGTAAAATAGTGACAATTTTGAGTAAAATTATAACTTTTGTCATAATTTTAGTAAAAGTAAAATTCCGATTATAATTAGAATATTGCCAACATTTTAAAGTTTTCTTATAAAATTGTGACTTTTGTCGAGTAAAATTACGACTGTTTTCATAAAATTGCCGAAATTTTAAGCTTTTCTTGTAATGTTGCGACTGTTATTGAGTAAAATTCCAACTTTTATGGTCTTAAAGAGGTAGGCGTTTTTCGGAGGTCTCAAGAAGGTAACAAATACAAGAATGCGTGTGTGTGTGTGTGTGTGTGTGTGTGTGTGTGTGTGTGTGTGTGTGTGTGTGTGTGTGTGTGTGTGTGTGTGTGTGTCACTGATCTTTACGAGCGTGCGCAAACATGTCCAATGTAGCCGCGGCCTGCTTGTCATAAGTCACAAATATGCAACAAAAGTCCCAAGATGTTTTTCAGTCCCACGTTTTGTCCCTAAAAACACGCCCTAAAAATACTGCATGAGAAATGCTAAAAGAAAGCAGCCCAACTGCAAAAAACACAAGTCAAAGATCATCTATACGACAGGTACCCTCTGCTGTTCTTCAGAATGCAAGTCCAGATCATCTGCTGTTTTGGGCATCTACTACAAAAAGGCCAATCAAAGATCCTTTATGTGACAAGAACACTCATTTGTTTTTAGGAATTTACTGCAAAAAAACGCTAATGAAAGATTGTCTACATGACAAGAGCACTTTGCTGTTTTTAACAACGTACTGCAAAAATAAAAGGTAAAATATTTCACAAACCTGCGGAAAATCCGCTGATCAAAGATGCTCTATATGACAAGAGTGATATGACATGCATCAATTATGTGACAAGAAAATGTTGCTGTTTTTAAGAACATACTGCAAAAACACTAGTAAATATTATTTACATGACAGGAGCGCTGTGCTGTTTTTTTTGGAATCTTCGACAAAAAGGCTAATCAAAGATGCTTTCTATATATGACAGGAATGGACACGACAAAAACGCTAAACAACGATGCACTATATAAAAAAAGGAGTTCTTTGCTATTTTTGGAATCTCCAGCAAAAATGCTTGTAAAAGATATATATGACAAGAGGACTTTGCTGTTTTTAAGAACATACTGCAAAAACACTAGTTGATGTGTTCTACATGACAGGAGGATTCAGCTGTTTGTTTTCTTTAATTTACGGCAAAACTGCTTATCAAACATTCTTTATGAGACCTAAGCTGTTTTTAAGGACATACTGCAAAATCACATGTCAAAGATCATCTTTTTCGGAATACTTGGCGAAAATGCTAATCAAAGATGCTCTATCTGACAGGACCAATATCTTGTTTTGGGGGAATACTTGACACAAATACTAATCAAAGATGCTCTATATGACAGGAGATTTCTGCTGTTTTTTTTTTTTATGTACTGCAAAAATGCTTATAAAAATATACTGTGTGTAACAAAAGAACTCTACTGTTTTTAAGAATGTACTGCAAACACGGCCATGAAAGATCATCTATATGACAAGAGCACTCTGCTGTTTTTAAGAATGTACCATACTGCAAAAATCTTCTAAGTGACAGGAGTGCTCTGTTGTTTTTAGGAATCTGCAGCCAAACTGCTATTTTACAAATCTGTCACAAATCTGTCACAAATCTGCTGATCAAAGATGCTCTATGTTGAGTGATCTGCTGTTTTTTGGCATCTATATTGAAAAAAATCCTCATGATATATCATCTATATGACAAGAGCATTTTGCTGTTTTTAAGAACATATATTCTATATGACAGGAGCGCTGTGCTGTTTTTTGGAGTATTTGGCAAAACGATAATCAACAGAGGCTTTCTCTATATGGCAGAATGCTCTGCTGTTTTTGGAATTTACTGCAAAAGCGCTCAAGAAAGATGCACTATTTGATAGGAGCGCTAAGCTGTTTTTAGGAATACACAACAAAAACACTAATCAAATATGACAGGAGTTTTCTGCTGTTTTTTAATGTACTGCAAAAATGCTTATAAAATACACACTGTATGTAACAAGAGCACTCTACTGTTTTTAAGAATAAACTGCAAACACGCCCATGAAAGATCATCTATATGACAAGAGCTCTCTGCTGTTTTTAAGAATGTACCGTACTGCAAAAATCTTCTAAGTGACAGGAGTGCTCTGTTTGTTTTTAGGAGTCTGCAGCCAAACCGCTATTTTACAAATCTGCCACAAATCTGCTAATCAAAGATGCTCTGTATTAGAATAGAATAGAATAGAATAGAATAGAAAGTACTTTATTGATCCCTGGGGGAAATTCAACACCACAGTTCGCTCACAATAGACAATAATAATAATAAATATAATAATATAATATATATAATATATAAATAATATAAATATATTCTACATATACTACATATACTCTACATTTAAGTACAGTCAAGAAGGAACATATGCATATGAGTGACCTGCTGTTTTTTGGCATCTATATTGAAAAAAATCCTCATAAAATATAGTCTATATGACAAGAGCATTTTGCTGTTTTTAAGAACATATATTCTATATGACAGGAGCGCTGTGCTGTTTTTTGGAGTATTTGGCAAAACATAATCAAAAGATGCTTTCTCCGTATGGCAGAATGCTCTGCTGTTTTTGAATCTACTGCAAAAGCACTATATGATAGGAGCACTAAGCTGTTTTTAGGAATACATGACAAAAATACTAATAAAAGATGACAAGAGTTTTCTGCAGTTTTTTTATGTACTGCAAAAATGCATATAAAAGACATACTGAAAAAGAGCACTTTACTGTTTTTAAGAATAAACTGCAAACACGGCCATGAAAGATCATCTATATGACAAGAGCACTCTGCTGTTTTTAATAACGTACCATACTGCAAACAACTCTAGTTGATATCTTCTAAGTGACAGGAGCGCTGTTGTTTTTAGGAATCTGCAGCCAAACCGCTGGTGAAAGATCATCTATATCAGTGTTTTTCAACCTTTTTTGAGCCAAGGCACATTTTTTGCGTTGAAAAAATGCGGAGGCACACCACCAGCAGAAATCATTAAAAAACGAAACTCAGTTGACAGTAAAAAGTCATTGTCGCAAGTGTTGGATATGAATTCAAACCATAACCAAGCATGCATCACTATAGCTCTTGTCTCAAAGTAGGTGTACTGTCACCACCTGTCACATCACACCCTGACTTATTTGGAGTTTATTGCTGTTTTCCTGTGTGTAGGGTTTTAGTTCTTGTCTTGCGCTCCTATTTTGGTGGCTTTTGCTCTTTTTTTGGTATTTTCCTGTAGCAGTTTCATGTCTTCCTTTGAGTGATATTTCCCGCATCTACTTTGTTTTAGCCGTCAAGAATATTTCAGTTGTTTTTATCCTTCTTTGTGGGGACATTGTTGATTGTCATGTCATGTTCGGATGTACTTTGTGGACGCCGTCTTTGCTCCACAGTAAGTCTTTGCTGTCGTCCAGCATTCTGTTTTTGTTTACTTAGTAGCCAGTTCAGTTTTAGTTTCGTTCTGCATAGCCTTCCCTGAGCTTCAATGCCTTTTCTTAGGGGCACTCACCTTTTGTTTATTTTTGGTTTAAGCATTAGACACCTTTTTACCTGCACACTGCCTCTTGCTGTTTCCGACATCTACAAAGCAATTAGCTACCAGCTGCCACCTACTGATATGGAAGAGTATTACACGGTTACTCTGCCGAGCTCTAGACAGCACCGACACTCAACAACAACACATCATTTGCAGATTATAATTACTGCTTTGCAAAAAATATTTTTAACCCAAATAGGTGAAATGAGATCATCTCCCACGGCACACCAGACTGTATCTCACGGCACACTAGTGTGCCGCGGCACAGTGGTTGAAAAACACTGATCTATATGACAAGAGCCTGTGTTTAAGAAAGTACCGCAAAAAAACTCTAGTTAAAATCTTCTATGTGACAGGAGTGCTCTGTTGTTTTTAGGAATACTTGAAAAAAACGTTAATCAAAGATGCTCTCTATGACAGGAGTTATCTGCTGTTTTATAAATCTACTGCAAAAACGCTAGTGAAAGATAATCTAGTACATGACAAGAGCACTGCTGTTTTTTGGAATCTACTGCAAAAATGCTTGTAAAAGATAAACATGACAAGAGCGCTCTACTTTTTTAAAGAAAATACTGCAAAAACGCTAGTTAATGTGTTGTATATCAGTGGTCCCCAACCACCGGGCCGCGGCCCGGTACCGGTCTGTGGATCGATTGGTACCGGGCCGCACAAGAAATTAAAAAAAATTTAAAAAATAAAAATACTTTTTATTTTATTTTTTTTATTTTTATTAAATCAACATAAAAAACACAAGATACATGTGCACCAACCCAAAAAAACTCCCTCCCCCATTTATACTCATTCACACTCATTCACACAAAAGGGTTGTTTCTTTCTGTTATAAATATTTCTGGTTCCCACATTATATATCAATATAGATCAATACAGTCTGCAGGGATACAGTCCATAAGCATGCACGTTTGAGTCAAGACTTTGGGAAGGCCATTCCAAAACCTTAATTCTAGCCTGATTTAGCCATTCCTTTACCACTTTTGACATGTGTTTGGGGTTCATTGTCCTGTTGGAACACCCAACTGCGCTCAAGACCCAACCTCCGGGCTGATGATTTTAGGTTGTCCTGAAGAATTTGGAGGTAATCCTCCTTTTTCATTATCCCATTTAAAGCACCAGCTCCATTGGCAGCAAAACAGGCCCAGAGCATAATACTACCACCACCATGCTTGACGGTGGGAGTGGTGTTCCTGGGATTAAAGGCCTCACCTTTTCTCCTCCAAACATATTGCTGGGTATTGTGGCCCAACTGCTCAATTTTTTTAATCAAATATTAACATTGCTGTATGTATACTTTTGACCCGGCAGATTTGGTCACATTTTCAGTAGACCCATAATAAATTCATAAAAGAACCAAACTTCATGAATGTTTTTTGTGACCAACAAGTATGTGCTCCAATCACTCTATCACAAAACAATAAGAGTTGTAGAAATTATTGGAAACTCAAGACAGCCATGACATTATGTTCTTTACAAGTGCATGTAAACTTTTTATCGCGACTGTATATGATGCTTAAGGCTGATATCGTGTTAAAACTTTGCCCGCATGGTTAATAAGGATTTAAGATGGCGCCAGCTTGACACCGGAACTGACTAAATCCTTGCATACTATTTCCCTGGCAGAAAAAACACATTTCATTCACAATTTGGTGTGGAAAAAAAAAAGCAAAGCAGCTGGCTTCAAACGGCGTCTTGAACAAAAACGTGCTGCCGTTTGTGAACACATCTTTACTTTGAACGTCCTACGAGACTTGGGAGAGCGCTCACACACACACACACACATACACGCACACACACACACACACACACACACACACACTCACACACAAACACACGCACACACACGATATACATTCAGAACAGCTTAATATTGTGTACACTTAAATACCAATTAATTAAATCCCCAGTCGTCCTGATTATACATTTGGGTTACATTTGAAAAGTATCTTGATGAATAATTGAGGAGGACCACTCTCACATTGCATGTCTTTAATGTTTCACTCTTCCTCTGAGGCTTGAGATAGTCACTTTCTCATATGTTTGTGTGTGTGTGTGTGTGTGTGTGTGTGTGTGTGTGTGTGTGTGTGTGTGTGTGTGTGTGTGTGTGTGTGTGTGTGTGTGTGTGTGTGTGTGTGCGTGTTCTGGCAATGCCTACTTAATGGGGACATCGCTCTGTTTACACCAGGGGTGTCCAAACTTTTTCCACTGAGGGCCGCACACTGAAATATCAAAGCAAGCCGGGGCCATTTTGATATTTTTTATTTTAAAAAACAATACAATATATGGGCAGCACGGTGGAAGAGGGGTTAGTGCGTCTGCCTCACAATACGAAGGTCCTGAGTAGTCGTGAGTTCAATCCCGGGCTCGGGATCTTTCTGGTGTGGAGTTTGCATGTTCTCCCCGTGACTGCGTGGGTTCCCTCCGGGTACTCCGGCTTCCTCCCACCTCCAAAGACATGCACCTGGGGATAGGTTGATTGGCAACACTAAAATTGGCCCTAGTGTGTGGATGTGAGTGTGAGTGTTCTCTGTCTATCTGTGTTGGCCCTGCGATGAGGTGGCGACTTTTCCAGGGTGTACCCCGCCTTCCGCCCGATTGTAGCTGAGATAGGCTCCAGCACCCCCCGCTACCCCGAAGGGAATAAGCGGTAGAAAATGGATGGATGGAATACAATATATGTATAAAAAAATATACATTTACGCCTCCACTCAGGCTTGATCCTGGGGACCCCAAAGGGTTTAGGTAAAAAAATATATAAACAATTTGTCATGATTTAGTATTATTATTATTATTCAAGGTCTAAATCTCCAGATCAACATTAGGTCTATCTGTCAATATAAAGTGTTTTTTTTTTCAAGATTTAAGTTGTATGCTCTTTTTGTCAAAGAAAACCCAGGTTTTTTTATGGAAAAAACACAAACTATGCAATATTTTCCCCCAATAACATTTTAAAGTGGAATATTTTAGATTATATAATAATTGGAGTTCATAGCATAACTCATAACAACATTAATTCATTATTATTTTTGAGCAACTTAAATAGACACTTAAAAAAAAAAAAAGTCCCACTAAAATTATTGGGGATCCAAAAGGGTCCTGCTCAGTAAAGTATTAAAAAATAAATCATACTTTTTTTTTTACTTTTAACACAATAGTCTCAAGATCAACTTCAGATCTATCCGTCAATTATAACTTTTGTTGTTGTTTATGTTTTTTGTTTATTCGTTTTAGGCCCTTCTTTAAACAAAACAGCTTAGTTTTTTATATGGCAGACACAAAATATTTTCCCCAAAAAATATTCCAAAGTGGAATATTTAATGTGACGTAATTGGAGCTTTCAATAGGTCAATAATTCATAATGACATTGATTTAGATTCATTAACATTTTTTAAAGAAAGAAACAGCCTGCATGGCAGCTTTGTGTTATTAGAGTAAACATTGCAACATGTTCTTGTTACATTTCACCTGTTTGCTCTTTTATACCACTTTTTATGTTTTTTATTTTTTTAATCGTATTTTTAGAATGTGCCGCGGGGCCGTTAAAAAATAAGAATGATCAGCACATTACTTCATCAATCCAGAGATTTAAAGACGTGTATGAGCTAATTGGGCAGTGGCCATTTTACCTAAGAAATGTTATGCCTCCACAACCTGTAGAAAGGGTGGTCCCCACAAGTGATGATCAAAAACTTGGTCCCCATTCCAAATGATAACCAGTATTTGTGTGTGTGTGTGTGTGTGTGTGTGTGTGTGTGTGTGTGTGTGTGTGTGTGTGTGTGTGTGTGTGTGTGTGTGTGTGTGTGTGTGTGTGTGTGTGTGTGTGTGTATGTAATGTGCCGGACATGATTAAATTTGTCATGTGGCCGGTGTCTTTTTTCAAATGTCATTAGTTACTTTGCTCATTAAAGTGCATATCAGTGAATGACTCCCAGCTTTTTATTATTCAATGGAATGATGCACAGTTAGTTAGTTTATTTTGAACTTGCACACAATACAAGTACAATGCAATGCATCACATATTTCCAGTTGTTTCATTACAGCACGTCTGAAAAGGAGTAGGAAGAAGCAGAGCTTATTCAATTCTACCCCGTTTCCTATCATAGCAGTTTTATCCCATTTCTTTGTTTGTTGTCTGTATCAGAACAGTGAATACGTAAATAAATAAATTAACAAATAAACGAATATACCATAAGTAAGTAAACAAATATTACACAGTGTCAACATAAACCTTTTTCTTTTTAAATATAATTGCTCTGTTGATTTTAATTAGGTGGACTAATGATGACAACTTCTGATTATTATTATTACTCTTATTATTATTATTATTATTATTATTATTATTATTATTATTATTATTATTATTATTATTATGGCACCAGTCAAATAACATTGCCAACAGTTGAAATAAAAATATTTGTTAAGTATAAATTTCATTATTAAAATAATATGTAATGTATTTTTTTTAAGTTAACTGCAGAAACATAACAGAAACGTTTAAAAATAATCTATAATACAATCACCTGTTTGTATGGACACAATGCAAAAATGCTGATTAAAGATACTCAATATATTATAACAGGAGGGCTCTGCTGTTTTTTTAGTTTGTACTGCAAACATTTTACAAGAACACTCATGCTTTTTTTAATGGCCTTGTGCAGAAACTCTAGTCAAAGAACCTCTGTACGACAAACGTGCTCTACTGCAAAAATGCTTGCCAAAGATCCTCTACAGTATGGCAAGAGTGCTCTGCTGTTTTATGGAACAAATGCAAAAAACAGTCCAAGATCCTCAATGTGAAGAGGGGGTCTCCACTGTTTTTTATGCACCACCTGCATAAACAGTCAAAGATCCTCCATGTGGACAGGTGCGCTCTGCTGCTTTTAATGATTTCATGGAAAAGCTAGTCAAAGGTCCTTCATGTGACAGGAGGGCTTGGATGCTTTCAGGACCCAGTGCAAAACACTGGTCAGAGATCCTCTAAATAGACAGGACTCCTCCTTTTTTTAATGGCGAACTGCAAAAGCGCTGGTCAAAGATCATCTATATAACATGCCAGGAGGGCTCTGCTGTTTTTTGAGTTTGTACTGTAAACATTCTAGTTAAAATCCTTCACAAGAATGCTCTCTTTTTTTTAATGGCCTCGTGCAAAAACTCTAGTCAAAGAACCTTTACACGACAAACGTGCTCTGCTGCAAAAATGCTTGCCAATGATCCTCTACAGTATGACAGGAGTGCTCTGCTGTTTTGTGGAACAACTGCAAAAACAGTCCAAGATCCTCAACGTGAAGAGGAGGGCTCCACTGTTTTTATGCACCACCTGCATAAACAGTCAAAGATCCTCCATGTGGACAGGTGCGCTCTGCTGCTTTTAATGATTTCATGCAAAAGCTAGTCAAAGATCCTTCATGTGACAGGAGTGCTTGGATGCTTTCAGGACCCAGAGCAAAACACTGGTCAGAGATCCTCTAAATAGACAGGACTCCTCCTTTTTTATGGCAAACTGCAAAAGTGCTGGTCAAAGATCCTCTATGCAGTATGACAGGAGCATTCTGCTGTTTATTGAGTAACTACTGCAAACATTCTCATCAAAGATTATTTATATCCATCCATTCATCCATTTTCTACCGCTTGTCCCTTTCTGGGTCGCGGGGGGCTAGAGCCTATCTCAGCTGCATTTGGGCGGAAGGCGGGGTACACCCTGGACAAGTCGCTACCTCATCGCAGGGCCAACATGACAAGCAAAATAGTCAAAGATCCTCTTTGGACAGGGTGCTCTGCTGTTTTTATGCAACAACTGCAAAAACAGTCAAAGATCCTCTTTGTGAACAGGTGCACTTTGTATTTTGAAGGACTTTATGCAAAAGCTAGTCAAAGATCCTTCATGTGACAGGAATGCTTGGCTTTTTTTTTAAGGACCTATAGTGCAAAATGTTAGTCAGTGATCCTGTGAGTGTTCTGCTGTTTTTAATGACAAACTACAAAAACACTGGTCAAAGATTCTCTATACAGTATGACTGGAGCACTCTGCTGTTTTTTTGGAATAACTACCACGAATATGTGATACATGACATTGTAATTGTATTGTACGCATGTTCAAAATAAGCTGAACTGAACTTTCTCTTCAAATATCCTTTATACAACAATAGCGCTTTTCTCTTTTTTAAGCAGCAACTTCATAAATATTGAAGTTAAAGATCGTCCACAGTATGATAGGAGTGATCTGTTGTTATTATGCAGCAACTGCAAAAACAATCAAAGATCATCTATGTAGACAGTTGCGCTTTGCTGTGTTTAAGGACCTTATGCGAAAACTAGTAAAAGAGATTTTTTATAACAGGAGTGCGTGGCTGTTTTTTAGGACCTTGTGCAAAATAATGTCTGAGACAGGGGTGCCCTGTTTTTTTTTTTTAAACATTCCCGTCAAAGATCTCTTACGCAACAAGAGCACTCTGCTATTTTTAAGCAGCAACTGCATAAACACGAGTCAAAGATCCTCTATGCAGTATGACAGGAGTGCTCAGCTGTTATTATGCAGAAACTGTAAAAACAGTCAGGAGCACTATGTTTTTTTTTAGGACCTAGTGCAAAACACTAGTCAGAGATCCTCTAATTTGACAGGAGCGCTTCACTGTGTTTAACGACGATCATGCTGCTAAAAGATCGTCTATACCAGGGGTGTCAAACGTACGGCCCGAGGGCCGGATCAGGCCCGCGAACAGGTTTTATCCGGCCCGCGAGATGAGTTTGCTAAGTATAAAAATGAAATTTTTGAATGAAAGAAACAGCTGTTCTAAATGTGTCCACTGGATGTCGCAATAGCAATTCTTTGCATCTTTGTAGATGATGCTATATTTGTACAAAATAAACCACATGTTAGTACATCAATCGAGGAAAATGATCAAACCACATAAATAACATCCTGTAATTTGATTTTGATATAATTTTTTTTATTTTGATCGATTGAAAATTAACACCAATGAGTTGACTCATGAACATTATCACATAATGTATTCAGAAAGTATAAATAACGACAAATAAAAATAGAATACTATTGTAAGTGTAAAAAAAAACAAAAAAACATTGTGATATGTACATTTTCAGAATGTGCTTCTTCTATTTTTAAACAAAGAAAACAATGTGAAGTTGTCTTTATTTTTAAGTTATCATGCCGTGATTTTACCAGTGCGGCCCACTTGGGAGTAGATTTTTCTCCATTTGGCCCCCGATCTAAAATGAGTTTGACACCCCTGGTCTACACAGTATGACAGGTGTGCTCTGCTGTTTTCACACAGCAACTGCAAAAACAGTCAAAGATCCTGTACAGTATGTAAAGAGTGCTATGTTATTTTTAAGCACTAACAGAAACACTAGTCAAAGATCCTCTATTTGGAAAGATGTGCTCTGCTGTCTTAATGCAGCAACTGCATAAACACTAGTCAAAGATCGTCTATACAGTATGGGAGCACTGAGCTGTTTTTATGCAGCAACTGCAAAAACAGTCAAAGATCCTCTACAGTATGAGAGTGCGCTGTTGTTTTTAACCACCAACTGCAAAAACACTAGTCATAGATCCTCTGCAGTAGATAATCTCAAACTGTGGTACAGGCTCCATCTGGAGGTCCGTTAAAGAATCCCTTCATTAAAGTACAGTGTTTTACTTTCTCATATTCCAACACAGTGTTACTGTTCAAACTGTGTGTTATGTTACAGTGGCCAAAATATTAAATATACTTGTTAAATAAAACCGGTGCCTTATTTTTAATGAATTCTTAGGCCTACTACCCTACCGTATTTAAATGTTGGTCATTGTGGTGGTACTTGGAGAGCCAGGTGTTTTCTGAGGTGGTACTTTTTTTTAAACATTCCCATCAAAGATCTCTTACGCAACAAGAGCACTCTGCTATTTTTAAGCAGCAACTGCTTAAACACGAGTCAAAGATCCTCTATACAGTATGACAGGAGTGCTCAGTTGTTATTATGCAGAAACTGCTAAAACAGTCAGAGATCCTCTATGTCAGGGGTCCCTAAACTACGGCCCGCGGGCCGGATCCGGCCCCCCAGCATCCAAAATCCGGCCCACAAAATGTTTTATTTTTTTATTTTTTTTAATCTTTCCTTTCTAATCCATTTTCTACCGCTTGCTACTCTAGGTGTCTCCTAGCCGCTCAGGCAAATCATATTGTCTAAAAATGAATTTTCCCATCGATAACGTGACAATGTTAAATGTTGGTGAACATCAATGTTAATTTATGTTAAATGACAAAACGGATTATAAAGACAATGTATGTATGTATATATATATATATATATATATATATATATATATATATATATATATATATATATATATATATATATATATATATATATATATATATATATATATATGTGTCTTAATTAGATTATCCAAAAAATAGTGCTCGATACCGTGGTAGAGCGTAATATGTATGTGTGGGAAAAAAATCACAAGACTATTTCATCTCTACAGGCCTGTTTCATGAGGGGTTTTCCTCAATCCTCAGGAGATTTTAAAATCTTCTGAGGATTTTAAAATCCTCAGGAAATCTCCTGAGGATTTTAAAATCTCATGAGGGGTTTTCCTCAATCCTCAGAAGATTTTAAAATCTCCTGAGGATTGAGGAAAACCCCTCATGAAACAGGCCTGTAGAGATGAAATAGTCTTGTGATTTTTTCCCACACATACATACATATATATATATATATATATATATATATACATATATATATATATATATATATATATATATATATATATATATATATATATATATATATATATATATATATATATACAGCCTTGCCCCCGGCCAAATTTTTTTAACCCAATGCGGCCCCCGAGTCAAAAAGTTTGGGGACCCCTGCTCTATGTGGACAGGAGCGCTATGTTTTTTTTAGGACCTAGTGCAAAACACTAGTCAGAGATCCTCTAATTAGACAGGAGCGCTTCACTGTGTTTAACGACGACCATGCTGCTAAAAGATCGTCTATACAGTATGACAGGTGTGCTCTGCTGTTTTCGCGCAGCAACTGCAAAAACAGTCAAAGATCCTCTGCAGAATGCAAAGAGTGCTATGTTATGTTTAAGCACTAACAGAAACACTAGTCAAAGATCCTCTATTTGGAAAGGTGTGCTCTGCTGTCTTAATGCAGCAACTGCATAAACACTAGTCAAAGATCCTCTATACCAGTGGTTCTTAACCTTGTTGGAGGTACTGAACCCCACCAGTTTCATATGCGCATTCACCGAACCCTTCTTCAGTGAAAAATAAATTTTTTATTTTTTTTTCAAATTCAAGACAAAGTTACATGTTTTTTTTACTGGTGCACAAAATGAACCGTGCATGAACATCACCTTGTTCAAAGAACAAAACCAACACAGTGCATGAACTCACAACAAATTACACGCTTGCAAATCAGATGGAAAATTAGAGGGAACATTGTTTGGTGGTACCCATAATACGCCGATAGGGAGAAGTTTTTATTTACACGATGAGTCGGTTGTGTCTTGACCTCTGCGGTGGAGGCTCCGCCGAACCCCTGAGGCCGACTCACCGAACCCCTAGGGTTCGATCGAACCCAGGTTAAGAACCACTGCTTCATACAGTATGGGAGCGCTCGGCTGCTTTTATGCAGCAACTGCAAACACAGTCAAAGATCCTCTATAGTATGAGAGTGCGCTGTTGTTTTTAACCACCAACTGCAAAAACACTAGTCATAGATCCTCTGCAGCAGAGATTCTCAAACTGTGGTACGGGCTCCATCTGGGGGGTCCGTTAAATAATCCCTTCATTAAAGTACAGTGTTTTACTTTCCCATATTCCAACACAGTGTTATTGTTTAAACTGTGCCAAAATACTGAATAAACTTGTTAAATAAAACCGCTGCCTTGATTTTAATGAATACTTATCCATACTACGCTACTGTATTTAAATGTTGGTCATTATGGTGGTACTTGGAGAGCCATTTTTCTGCGGTGGTACTTGGTGAAAAAAGTTTGAGGACCACTGCTCTACAGAAAGACAGGTGAAGATGGATCTTTGACTGTTTTCATGCAGCAACTGCAAAAACCGTCAAAGATCCCTCATTTGACAGGAGTGCTTGGTCGTTTTAAGGACCGAGTCAAAGATCCTTTAGTACAGTGTTTTTCAACCTTTTTTGAGCCAAGGTACATTTTTTGGGTTGAAAAAATCCGGCGGCACGCCACCAGCAGAAATCATGAAAAAACGAAACTCAGTTGACAGTAAAAAGTCATTGTCGCAATTGTTGGATATGACTTTAAACCATAACCAACCATGCATCAATATAGCTCTTGTCTCAAAGTAGGTGTACTGTCACATCACACCGTGACTTATTTGGAGTTTTTTGCTGTTTTCCTGTGTGCAGTGTCTTAGTTCTTGTCTTGCGCTCCTGTTTTGGTGGCGTTTTCTCTTTTTTGGTATTTTCCTGTAGTAGTTTCATGTCTTCCTTTGAGCGATATTTCCTGCATCTACTTTGTTCTAGCAATCAAGAATATTTCAGTTGATTTATCCTTCTTTGTGGGAACATTGTTGATTGTCATGTCATGTTCGGATGTACATTGTGGACGCCGTCTTTGCTCCACAGTAAGTCTTTGCTGTCGTCCAGCATTCTGTTTTTGTTTACTTTGTAGCCAGTTCAGTCTTAGTTTCGTTCTGCATAGCCTTCCCTAAGCTTCAATGCCTTTTCTTAGGGGCACTCACCTTTTGTTTATTTTTGGTTTAAGCATTAGACACCTTTTTTACCTTCACACTGCCTCCCGCTGTTTTCCGACATCTTCAAAGCAATTGGCTACCTGCTGCCACCTACTGATATGGTATGGTATACCATGGTTACTCTGCCGAGCTCTAGACAGCACCGACACTCAACAACAACACATAATTTGCAGACTATAATTACTGGTTTGCAAAAAATATTTTTAACCCAAATAGGTGAAATTAGATAATCTCCCACGGCACACAAGACTGTATCTCACGGCACAGTGGTTGAAAAACACTGCTCTAATTAGACAGGAGTTATCTGCTGTTTTTATTAATCTGGTGCCAACATACCTAAAGTTGCCTGTTACGTATAGGTGTGGTGTTTAAAATGGAGGTTTGTTTCTTTTTACACTTTAGCAAAATAAAATATTTTGATTGATGGCAGCGATGTATGTCCAAAAATTGACCAAACAAGACCAAACTAGAAAAAAAAGTGTGTGTTATAGAGTTAGTGACGTTGTTTTTGTGGAGGTGGACACGAGTGTGTGTCTGTGTGGGACAGCAGCCTCACTGGCACACAGACCTGACCTAGAATTGTTACTTAGAATTCGGACTGAACCATTGGAGCCGAGCGTGGGGGTGCGAGCGCTGCTAGACCGACCGACGACAGGAAACGTTTGACTGGGGTGCAATGGAGTAGGACCACTGGAAAACTCGGGCGAAAGGGGGGGGAGACGTTTTCTTTTTTTGGGGGGGGGGATTTTACGATGGTGCCGTGAAAATGTGATTTTTGCTGTGGCGTTTATCGGAATTAAAAAGTCCCAGGTGAGTGTTGTTTTGGCCTCGACGAATCCACATTGTAGGGGGTGGGAAACAACAAGAACCAGCAGCACTACCAGCAGCAGCACCACCACAGCCACAGCTCGCCTCCTGGCAACGGGCACACGCGGGGTCCTCCTCCCGGGGACATCTCACTCCGGTATCCGTCCCCCCCTCCCTCCCCACCCGAAGAAGGCTGGCTGGCCCCCGCGTTGCGTCCAGCCTGGTGCTCCGTGTCCACGTTAGAAGCCCGGGTTTTCTTCCGTCTTCTCTCCCGGCGGCAGAGCGACAAAAGCGGATTATTATTCACGATGGTCTCGGCATGGCGCACAAGCCGCGGACAAATGCTGTTTTTCTAGCTGCCGATACTGGAGGACCGCCCGTGCTTGAAAATGGAGGAAAGGGGGATACAATGGAGCTCCGTGGACGTGGGTATTGTATTATTTTGCTCTTTCTTCTTTATTTTGTGCTGCTTTTTACACGGCGCGGTGAGATTATAGGCCTTGTGTTGGGCCAAGCGAGCGATTTAATTGTTACATTGTTAACGGAGCTAGCTAACTTGAACAGCCGAGCAAGAGGGCCGGGAGTGGGGCTTTTCTCTTAACAATCCACCGGCGGTGGGACTGCTTCGTGGTGCCTTTAAGGGCCCAAGACGTCGCTGTTCTTCCCCGTCCTGTGCCTCCCTCTTCGGGGAAGACTTTGTTTGCGCTGGCCGAGGCTCCATGAATGCTCAAGTCCTCCCTTCCCCCCCCCCCCCATCACCACACACACATACACATTCACCACAGCAGTAGCAGCAGCTCTGTGGCAAAACAGGAACAACTTCTTTTAGGGGGGAAAAAGGGAGAAAAAAAAGTTCCAGGAGTTTTTCAAGCGCCATTGGGTTGACTTTTGTGTCCGCCATGAGTTGTCCAAGTGGGGCGCTGAGATTCAATGGAGGGAGGTGGTGGTGGGGGTGGAAGTCTGGATTGTAGCTGATGATGAAGTTTATTTATAGTTTGAAGGGTTTGGATGTGTATTTTAGGACGACTTCTTCCTGGAGGAACTTTAAAACATGCTTTACTGAGGGAATATCCACAGGTAGCATACTTTTTAAAAAAAAAAAGGAAAAAAAAGTGAATTTGTAACAAAGCTTGCTGAGTTGTTGCAGTTAAGTTAGAAAGGTGATATTTTCCCCATAAAGCAAATTTTGGTGTTTCAAGTAGGGGTGCAACGTTTAATTGATATATCGATAGATCCATTTATTAGACTTAGACAAACTTTAATGATCCACAAGGGAAATTGTTCAACACAGTAGCTCAGTTACAATGATGGAAAGTGTAAGGATGGAAAGGACAATGCAGGTATAAATCGACTAATATAGCGATAAAAAAATCTAACATATATACATAATATGTGTACAGAATAATATATATATACAGATATATGAATATATTATATGAAGTTTAGCAATTTTGTACATCCGAATAGGGAACAGACTTGGGTTGAAAAGACAAGATGAGCGCAGCAAAAGATTACTGTGCATTTGAAAAAATCCCAAAAACTGCCATAGCACCGAGGGGACTTTTCTTGTTTTATCCACAATTTTTTCGCTTACTGCAGCACTCGTTTTTACTTTCTCTTCTCACTCCATGCAGAGAATCAACAGCGAAAAACCAAGTTGGCGCAACCAAACATTAATTGATATATCGATTTATATTCCCTAAATTTTAAGTATTTCGATTTGTGCTCGGTAACTTTGCCCTTATGGAAAATAGGTATTGATCCAAGATCGTTTTAAAATGGAATAGATCGATTTATTCGGTACTAGCAAAAGGAAAACATTGGATGTAAGAACGGCAGACTTTATATGAAGTTTAGCAATTTTGTACATCCGAATAGAGAACGGACTTGGGTTGAAAAGGCAAGATGAGTGTAGCAAAAGATTACTGTCCGTTTGAAAAAATCCCAAAAACTGCCATAGCACCGAGGGGACTTTTCTTGTTTTATCCACAATTTTTTCGCTTACTGCAGCACTCGTTTTTACTTTCTCTTCTCACTCCATGCAGAGAATCAACAGCGAGAAACCAAGTTGGCGCAACCAAACTTGAATTGATATATCGATAGATTGATTTATATTCCCTAAATTTCAAGTATATCGATTTGTGCTTGGTAACTTTGCCCCACGGAAAATAGGTATCGATCCAAGATCGTTTTAAAATGGAATCGATCAATTTAATCGATGCTAGCAAAAAGAAAACATTGGATGTAAGAACGGCAGACTGTATATGAAGTTTAGCAATTTTAATAACAAGGACGTTAAGTCTATTTGCCCTTCTGTGGCGTCCTCAAAACTAAAATGGCGGATATCTAAGGTGGTCGAGAGAGGTCATTACAAACATAAACGCCACAAGACGATGTCATAAATTACAACATAACAACTTTCAGCTACTGCACGACTGCAAGTGCCACAACAAAGACAAACGACACAATAATATAAAGCCATAACATGACTTTAAGCCACGTCAGTCTACCCCAGGGCAGCTGTGGCTATGAAAGTAGCTTACCCCCACCAGGTGTGAATGAATGATGGGTTCTACATGTAAAGCGACTTTGGGTACTTAGAAAAGCGCTATATAAATCCCAGGTATTATTATTATTAAAAGACGCGATCGACACAACGGAAGTGTCAGCAGGGCAAGTTACTGCGACAACCCGACTTCCGGAACACAACTGTCACCCAAGGAAAAGTTATTTAATCAGAAACAAATAAATACAAGCAGTGGATAAAGGAGGCTATGCAAATTAGGAAGCAAGGGGCCAACACCATCAACATGAGGGGGCATACATGCTTCCGCACACCTGGGACTCTGTCATCGCCAACGCCAGGGCGGAGAACAGATACTGTATGGTCGGGGTTACTTTACTTAGCAGGTAAATCAACTGTTAAAATATAGGTTTCTGTACTTCTATTGAAAATCACTTGAATGTTGTGAGCAGAAAAAGCTTTTTGCTTGTTAATTCAACCTGTTGTTGTTGGTTTCACTTTATTCAAATACGATAATGAAGGGTCCTGTACCCAGTCACTAGGGTTGAATTTTGTTTGCTAAAAAGTTACTATATCGGTTTCAACTTACTGAATCGGTTATTGGTTCATTGAATTCTAAAATAATATTGCCTCTGAATCGTGTCGGCAACCACAAACTCTGAATTGAATCGAAATGTTGTTAAAACTAATCGTTACACCCCAAGTTTGAAGTGTAGTGATGCTGCTGCAGTATCAACCGCAGCTAAACTTGGTAATGCTAATTTTTCCTTGGATACACACACCTTCTCAAACTTACTTACATCACAAATTAGGGCTGGGCAATACAACTGAAAACTTTATCACTATATACGTTTTTTATATTGGTCTATATTGATAATTATTGATATTTTATATGAGCCAGCAAATATGGACCAGGAGAAAATATATATTAATTGTTAAAATTTGTATTGCAAATGTAACTTTCCTCTAATTATCATCCCCTCAGCTATCAAGGCAGAAAAGAAGAGAATGTGAACACAACCATGGAAACACTCAAATCCATGTAAACAAAATTCTAAAGAGTGAAAATGCAAACTTGGTGAAACCTGAGAAGAACCATTTTTTGCAGGTTTACTGCCAGGAAGTTACATGGTCTGTGTAACTTTTAATGTGATCTTTTCTTCTTATTTGAAGTATGGAATATAATGTTATGCAGTAATTATTATTTAAATATTAATGGACCTAATAATTATTTTAAAGTAGCAGATTTGCTATACTTTATTTATACAGTCCTGCACTGTAGTTCCCACCTGTTGTTTCCGTACAGCCGAATAGGGAACAGACTTTGGTTGAAAAGACACTATGAGTGCAGCAAAAGATTACTTTCCGTTTGAAAAAATCCCAAAAAACTGCCATACCGAGGGTACTTTTCTGGTTTTATCCACTGCAGCACTTGTTTTTACTTTCTCTTCTCACTCCATGCAGAGAATCAACTGCGAGATACCAAGTTGGTGCAACCAAACATTATAGATAATACTGTTTAGCGTGGCCCCCTCCCATTGCTCAGTGATCACTTCTTGTTTTGCTAGGTTACTAGACTGCAAATGCCTTTGTTCATGCAACTAAGCATGTTTCATTCTTTCCGGTTTCTTCAGACCAAAAAATATATATATTGAACGTGTTATTGAATGTAGTTTTTACGTGTGTATCGCGATTTATATTGATATTGTTTTATTGGCCAAGACCCATAACAAATTGCTCCTATTTGTTGCCTTGTAAAACACACAATTTAAACGTTCAAAGCCTTTTTGTTTTGTTATTAGAAGCAAGTCTTGAGTCTTGTACCCACAGCTAAACATGCTAAAGCTAACTTTCATTTATTATTATGCACAGTTTATTATCTTGCTTGCACACTTTTATTTTCATAACAAATTTCCCTTTGCATTTTGTTGCCGTACAAAGCAGACAAATCTGAGGGTTTAAACATTTCCAATGTCTTTTTAGCCATTATTTGTGTTGATCACTGCAAAATATGCTTAAGCGGACTGCACTTGTTAGTGAAATACAGTTTCTCATTGTTTCACCACACTTTTATTGAAATAAAAAAGTTCCCCATGTAAATTTTTTGCCTTACAAAGCACAAATGTTAAGAGTTTTACATTTGTGATGTCTTTTGATCCAATATACCGGTATATGTGTTGATGACAGCTAAAAATATGGTAAAGCGAACTTTCGCTTAATTTTAAAATACAGTTTCTCATCCTGTTAGCACAGTTTTATTTCTATAAAAATCGTCTCGCTGTCATTTTGTACAAAACAAGGAAACGTGAGGGGTTTTAAATTTCTGAGATCTTTTGATCCATTATTTGTTAAATGTTGAAGACAGCTAAATATCCTGGAGCTAACTTTAACTTAATTGTAACGTTCAATTTCTCATAGTGTTAGCACACTAATTTCTTTAAAACAAATTACCCCTCGTCATTTTGTGGCCTTACAAAGTAATGTAGTAGCGGGCACATTTATAATAACGTTTAATATTTACGTATTTTTATCATTTTAAACATAAATGGCGCAATAATTTCAAAAACAAATCACATTGTTTGCTTTGTTTTTCTTCATTACTAATTATTGCTCACTGCAGACTTCATGAGAGCCAACAAACATAACAAAACGTCACTTACTGTGCAATGTCTGCTGTCATTAGGATGCTGACTGCTAGGATGTTCATATATTCCCATTTAGATAAAAAATGTCTCATAATCCTCGCAAAGAAACCCCCAAGCGTCTTTTCGCATTCTCGCCATTTACGAGTCCTTAATGGCTGTCAAAGTGGGGCGGCGTGGCTCGGTTGGTAGACCGGCCATGTGAGCAACTTAAGGGTTCCAGGTTCGATCCCCGCTTCTGCCATCCTAGTCACAGCTGTTGTGTCCTTGGGCAAGACACTTTACCAACCTGCTCCCAGTGCCACCCACGCTGGTTTAAATCTAACTTAGATAATGGGTTTCACTATGTAAAGCCCTTTGAGTCACTCGAGAAAAGCGCTATATAAATATAATTCACACAATTCACACACAAAGTGTACCGCCTTGTCGGAGTACGTTTTCAGCCATTTACTTTCCAGGTGAGAGGCATGATTTATGATCTACAATAAACTTCCAGGGAGCAAAGAAGCGAGGAAACCCCTCGCCAGTCGATCATGTCGAAATTGTACACTAGCTTGTTATCACAGCATCGCAATGAACAGTTTGTCTGCGTTAGCGCTTATAATAACAATATCACTAATACTTGATTATTTTCAAGTCCCGAAATGTAAATAGAGTATTGCTGCCGCTTTTTGAATGGTTATTTATTGGATTTTATGTGCGTAATACAGTACCTCCCATTGGCTGCGCTGTAAGCAGACTTTTATTTACGTTTATGTAATATCTAGAATGCATAAAAACATCCATACGCCGTCGTGTTTTTCATAACGATTGTGAACGATAGGCAAAATTCCAAAAAATGTGCAGTTCCCCTTTGAGTCTGTATGACTTTGCATCATCGACAGCTAAACATGTTGATGCTAACTTTCAAATAATAATATACACACACGGTTTCTTTATAGTGTTGGTAAACTTTTATTTGGACAACAGATTAGTTGCTTTTGTCATTCTGATGCCTTCTGAAGCACACAAATGTAAAATGATTTATTATTCCAAAGACTTTTGTGGTATTGTAAAGAAGTGTTGATTACGGAAAAATATGCTAAAACCGATTTTAACAGTGACATTCAGTTTCTCATCGTGTCAGCACACTTTTATTTCTATCAAAATGTTCCCCTTCTCATTTTGTTACCTTTAAAAACACAGTAATATGAGTGCTTCAAATTTCTGAGTTTTTTTATCCATCATTTAAGTATTGATCTGCTAAAGCTAACTTTTGCTTCATTGTATAATCCAATTTCTCATAGGATTAGCACACTTTTATTTCTTAAAAAAGTTCCCTGTGTCATTTTGCTGCCTAACATAAAGGTAGTAGGATTCTAGAAAACATAGAATTAAGAAGTTAGACATCTTTGTACAACTGGAACGCAACATTAGAAGTGTGTAAATGGACATACTTTAGCTGTGCGAGCCACTCTCAGGACACCACAGTCAGTACGGGTCTGATTTCTCAAATAGTTTGGCTCTAAATAAGCCTCCTACAGCCCATGGAAACACATTAATCCAATGTGTTCGGTTTTTGAAAAGTCGAACTAACACACCTAGATTATGCAATTGGAAACAACAAAACATTTTGAAGTGCATTAATGGTAGAAAAAAAAAGAAACAGAGATCTATTTAAAAAGGTAGCTAAGGAAATGTAAAATTGCCGGTTTAATTTGGACTCGAACAAAATACGAATGAGTTTAAAGATAAAGCAGGTAAATATATTACAAGGTGAATAATAAGGCATACACAAACCTCTTCACGTTGCATTTGTGCACTCCAAACTGATTAACAATAACTTTGTATTCTACACAACTGGCAAGATAGTCCAGAACAATAGCAAGGCTCATCTGGAACAGTATCAGTTGGGGCACAAATGGTATTTTCCTTCAAATTTAAAACTCCTTTCCATCCTTTGTAAATGAGCTACTGTGTGGAACAATTTCCCTTGCGGATCAATAAAGTTTGTCTAAGTCAATCCACAGAGCCTTTTCAATTAACTCTGAGACATTCAAAAGTTTTTGTTTCCATGATTCTTCGTCCAAAAAATACTTTGAAAAAACTCTGCCAGCGGTCTTTCTTTGCTTTGGACCGACATCCGCCCTGATACTTTCTTGATAGCAGCGTCGTGTTCGTAGCGCAATCCAAGATAATTTCTTGATGCTGTCTGTTGTTCAACATCAGCATAGCCATTAGAGACGTAATATTTGTAACCTGTGCCAATATTACAGCGGACATCTCTTAAAACAAGTTATAAAGATCCGCAGGTGGCTAGCGTGACGTCATAGGTCAACTGGAAAAGGAATTCATTTATCCGCTCTAAAATGAAATAAGCACCCCCCGGTGTACAGGTGGCACATGGCATATAAGCAATAGTCGAATTAGAGAGTGTGCATTTGAGAAATCCGATTAATTTAGTGCATGGAAACGTAGTGATTGTATTATGACACGTTTGTATCAGCTTGTTGCTCTCAATTTTGCGGGACTCGGCCAGTGTGTAATCATTATCGTTTATATTGCACAACCATAGTAAAAAGGTTTTGTAGATGCTATATTTTACCAAGTGCAAAAAGGTAGGGACAGCGGTCGAATGTGTCGTTAATGTCATGTTTTTGGTTTATATTCAATCCAATTTTCTTTGAAGAGTACACCTGAAAAATACATTAAAAATACAACTGAGTTTTATCTTGTCCAAGCTTGTTGATTCTTGTCAGACTTGTGGGGATAATTTAGCTTGAAAACTTGTCCAAATAGTCCCAAATGTGCAACTACTGAACTCCTGGTGTCCTTAAAATAAAGTGTACTCAGTGTACCTGAGTCTCAATGCATTAGCTTACCCGCTGTCTCTTTATTCTGCTTGTTTTAGGCATAAATATCCTCCTTGGGTGACGTTATCCATTCTTCTTCAGAAATAAGAAGTCTGTATGACTTTGTCATCGACAGCTAAACCTGCTGATGCTAACTTTAAAATAATAATATTCACGGTTTCCTTATAGTGTTGGCAAATTTTTATTTGGACAACAGATTGTTGCCCTTGTCATTCTGCTGCCTTCTAAGCACACAAATGTAAAATAATTCGCCTAACTGTAACATACAAATTCCGATAGTGTTAGCACCCTTTTGAATCTATAAAAATCAAAATAAATTTTGTTGCCTTACAAAGCAGTGGTAGAGTTGTAGAAAATGTAGAATTAAAAACTATGTGTGACTTGGTCATCCACAGCTAAACATGCTAATGCCAACTTTCAGATGATGATACTCAAAATGTCCTTATAGTTTTATCAAACTTTTATTTGGACAGCAAATTGTTGCCCTTGTCATTCTGTTGCCTTCTAAAGCTAACACAAATTTCTGAGGTGTTTTGTGGTATTATTTGTTAGGAAGTGTTGAGGACAGCTAAATATGCCAAAGCTAATTTCTGATTAACAAGAACATGGTAGTTTTAGATAGGGATGGGAATAGATACAATTTTTCCGGTTCCGATTCCACTTTCGATTCTGCTTAACGTTAATTTCTTTATTGGTTCTCATATCGATTCTCATTTGGATAAAACGATAACGAACAAGTTGATTAGCGTTAACCTTCTTTAGTTTCGAAGAAACCTGAATGTGCAAACTCAACAGTGAGGTGTTAAGAGGCTGACAACTTTCTTAGGGTACCAGGGTCAGGGTTCCTCAGATTTTTTAATTTTTTTTAATAACTATTATAATAATACAATTAATAGTCTACTGAAGAAATAAAGAACATATTAAATTAAATAAAAAGGATTATTTTAGAAGAATATATGAGCTGACCACTCAAAAGTAAAATTACATATCAGCTAATGACGAATACAAGCAAGTCAAGTCCAATAAAAGTGTGCATTGTGCAATTCTGCAACCATCAGCTATAAACATTAACCATTGTTTTGTAGAAAAATAAGCATATCTGTTTATTTCAGGAAGGATATGAGATTTTTCTGACAAATTACACTGACTCCGCTTTGGAGAACAATTTTCAGACAGTGAGACAGTGAGGAAGCGTGCACAGCCTGCCAATCAGAGGCTGTTTTGTCACGATTTGCATGATCGGTAATAATTTTATGTTTACAGTTAATATTAGCAGCTTTTACAATCAGGTGCTAACATGACAGGCAGAGTTAGTTACCTGTAGTACATCGCCGCCGTTGCTGCTGGTTGAGATTCACTTCCGGCTCGGGCAGGATAGAAAACACGTCATTCATTCTAAGCTTTCACATTCTGTGTATGCTAATTCTGTTAGTATTTCCTCTCTTTGATGACATATCCACTTTGCAAGTATTGCAAGCTGCCCTGTCGTCATCCTTTCTTGTGAATAACTCCAGCTTTTGTGCTACTTTCGCACTGTGTGGTGACGCCACGCGTCCACAGGCATCAATAAGGGAATCGTTAACAAAACTGGCAAATAATTCCCAGGAATCTAGACACTAGGATATATCGAGTTTGTAAGATATATCGATATATTTTTAAACAAGATCTGAATTAAGAAAATAAAGTTAAAATGACCAAACATCGCTTATTTGTTGTGTTCCTTGTTCTGCCCCGCTCCCCCTCCATGGGCTACTAAACATCTCCCTTTCCTCCTTCCAAGACATGCTTGCACGTATAAGAACATCCATGATTGGTTGGCTGTTTACTATGATGAGTAACGATTGGTTAGGGACAGGCCAATCAGAGGCAAGATCATCGAACCAGAAAGGGAAATCACAAAGTGCCTGCCTGCAAATGTATTTTTTTTATCTGAGTTTGATACATTTTGTATTATTTGCACAGCTATGCTATTTATTTTATGTGTAAATAATATTTTTCTATTTTATTTATGTTGTGTAATTCTGTACTACTTAAACAGTTTCTTTTCTGTGCTGTTAATACAGATGTTGACTAACTGTGTTAATAAAAGTGCAACTGACTGTTTACAGTACAGTTGTCATTTACTTCAATTTCACTGAATATCGCTCAAAAATGAATATCTTTATATGTATACTTTCACCGAAAAATATATCAAAATATATATCGAATATCGAGTTTAAGTAAAAATATATTGAGGTATACTTTTTCGTCCATATCGCCCAGCCCTATTTGAATGTGATTCTTTTGCGCTCTTTTGTTCCTTTCCAAAGGACACACAAGTAACCATTGTTTGTTGTTAAGAATGTTTTTTGTTGAATATGTTAGAAAACAAATATGGACTTGGCTGTCACTTCAAGTTAAACATTCTAATGCTAACTTTCACCTAATGTACACAGGTTCCTGTAATAGCACACTATTATTTGTACAGTAAAACAAAGTGTTCCACTTGTTTTTTTGCCTTACAAAACGGACAAAGAAATCCACATTGCCAAGGTGTGGATGTGACCTTTCGAGCTATTAATATTGTTTTTAAGACGGTATTTTGTTGGTGAAAGCAAATATGGATTCTTTTCACCCACAGTTAAACATCGTGATCCCAACTTTCACTTCATAATACTTTATACACAGTTTCTTCTAGTATTGGAACAATTTATATTGTATTCATGCGGCCTTTTGAGCTATTGTTTTCTATTAAGAACATATTTTCTTGCGATTATGGACTCTGGTGTCACCCACAGATAAACATTCTAATGCTAACTTTTGCGTCCTAATAATAATAACATACACAGTTACTTATTTTTCTAACAAACAGTTCCCTATGTGGTTTTGCTGCCTTACGAAGCACACAAAAGGAATGCAATTTACATTTCCAAGGTGTGGATGTGACCTTTTGATCTGTTATTAAGAAGCATGATTTCTTTTGTCACCTGCAGCTAAACATGCTAATGCTAACTTTCCTATTACAATACACAATTTTATTTAGTAACAGCACACTTTTTCAGACAAATTGCTCTCCAATTTCATTTTGCTGCCTTACAAGCACAGGAACGTATAATTTTAAGAATACATTTTGTTGTATGTTAAGAAAACATACACAACGAATCCCTTGTCACCCACAGCTAAACATGCTAACTTTCACTTCACTCCGTGTAAACCACGACTAAACACGCTGAATAAACTGTTTGTTTTTAAAGTGTTGACACACTTTTTTCACGTTATAAAAACTTTAATAAACGTAGACACAGTGTTTTAAATATTTTCTCATTCTTAACTGCTTTATGAGTGTAAAAAGAGGTTGACCACTGTCAGAACAACAACACTTCTTCAACAAAACAAAGTGCGGGTGTGAAATAAAGTTGCTCAGTCGCAGATGGACTAATGTTTTTGGAACATTAATAGTCACAAATAAAAAGAAGTTCATCACCGTGAAATCAACAAAACACTCAAATGCAAAAAGCAGCTATCTCGTTGCTAGAGAGCTGGTTGGCAGCTAACGCCTTATTTAACACAAAGTACAATTAGAGTGGAAAAACAAGTTGACTTTATATGCCTAATTGGGTTTCATTGTATCCATTAAACCATATCCAATTGTATTAACAATCCGCAAAGTATGTGAAAATACTGTCTAAACATCACAAAATGGCACAAATTCAGTCAGCCATTTTGAATGTTCCGGTAATTTTCGTAGATTGACGTCATTGGAGTAACACTTCTGCACTATGACCATAGTATCAGATCAGTCATACTGGATATACGCAAAAATTACTGAGTGATGTGCTGTCTATCATTCACAATCCCTATATAAGACATACGTTTTTCTTTTTTTAATGCAATAAATAAATAGTCCATCAATGAGGGCTATCTATTCCGCCCACAAAACCCTCTAAATAACCATCCAAAACCCGCAACGCAATACTCTGTATACATATTGTGGCCTGAATATTAACCAAATATTAGGGATGTTGTTATAAGCGCTAACGCACACAAATTATTTTTTGCGGCGGATTGAAAACACAGCTAAGTAGCCCTCTGCTGCTTTACTGTGAGCTGGCCGCCATGTCCTGATGCTCCCGCATCATTGCGTCTCGGCTCGTCAACGTTATTCTAGATTGTAAATCATGCCTCTCATCTGGATATTAGAAGGATTTATCCTTAAATCTAGAAGTTGTTCATCTCTGACGTTCAGTTTATACCCGGAGGTGGAGACAAACACACACAACCGAAGACAAAGTATTTTCCTTGTTAACACTTCGTGTGCATTATGATTAATTGTTCATCTAAATGGGAAGCTATGGACATCCTGTCAGTCGTCATGGAAGTAAGAGCAGACATTATACAGTAAGCTATTGTTTTATGTTTGTAGTTTATATTTCTTGTTAAGCACTTATCAATACTGCTACATGATGCTTAGTGTTTCACTAAAGCTGGATCTGTTTAGCAGAGCTTCTAAAACATGTAGCTCCTCCTCCTTATAATCAGGATCAAAAATATAATTTCATGGATCATAATTGTTTCCAAAGTAATTGTTGGCTCTCACAAAGTCTGCATGATTTGCATTGTTGTTGGTGATGAAGGAATCTGTGGTTTCTACCTCTACGTCATGCGATGACATGTCTGTTTAGCTCATTATCTCTCAAAATGGCTTGGGAATCTCTGTGAGATTGATAATATTTTAATCTAATTTACTCGCAAACTTTGTAAGTCTTTTGGTGTCATACATCAGATATATATGATAATAGCTTCAATATAGAGGCCACTTGTTTTTCCACTCTACTGGTACATTAAGGCGACTCCTTTTTGTGAAATACAAGACACGAAATAGCTTCAAAAAGTGAAAGAGAAATCAAAAACCCACTGAGATTTATTTCTGCTCGCTGAACTGAAGCCCTGCGAGGTCTTGTGCGATATGTCTTAAGAAATAACAACTTTGACACTTTAAGGCTTATTAAAGGGGCCCTAGTATGCAAAACCAACTTTTCTTACCTATTGGTATCTGCTGTTGCGTATTTGGGATCTGCATATGTCCCCAAAAATTTGAAATTCCATTTCAAATTTGTTGGAAGTTTTTTTCCAAGTGTGATGTCAGCAGTTTCTCCATTAATAGTATAATTTACCCAAAATGTTTTGCGTGAGTCCCTGTTTTTGATAAGCTCCTTCTTTTTCGCTATCCTCTTGTTGTGGGCCAAACTGGCTTGCCCATGCATCCTCTGCTGTGGTCATTTCTTAAAAAAAGTGGCGTATAGTTCAAACTTAATCCATCACTAGACTCGCCATGGAAGCGCTAAAAACTACAACAAAAATGGCCGGAGAAGACGCTGTTGAAGTGGAGAAACGTAAATAAGACCGCCCACAAATTGCCACATCCTGAGATGGTCAGAAAGAGGCTTGAAAACAGACTGCAAAACATAATCTATGCAACAATTTCACCAAAGAACCACCATCACATGTCATACACACCACAAGGAAGTCCATCAATTTTCTACCGCTTGTCCCTTATGGGGTCACGGGGGGTGCTGGAGCCTTTCCCAGCTGCACACGGGCAGAAGGCGGGGTACACCCTGGACACGTCGCCACCTCATCGCAGGGCCAACACAGATAGACAGACGACATTCCCACTCACATTCATTCACTAGGGCCAATTTAGTGTTGCAGGAAGTGTAGAATACAAACCTCTTTAATACGGAAAATTTGCATCAAATTTTACAAACACAGCATGGTTCAATCATTGATTTACCACATAATACACAATATGTCAACCACAGTTTCCACTGGTTAACATGTTATATTGCATTTCAACGCATGGAAGTAATTGCTATTAAATGACATGAATGTGTGTTGGATTGAGTCCTATGAAAGCAAATACAGACTCTTTAGTGTGACGTCCAGGCTCGGTCTCCATGCATACAAGGCACACTTTCTTATTAGAGGACTACGGGTCCTCTCAATTGCTAAGCAACACCGCTGTCAGCTTGCATGGTTTATGTGATGCACACAGGTTCTGCCTATTTACCACTTCTACGCTGCTGCCGTTTCATTATGTCAGTCTTATTGCCTGTATATTGCACATACCGTATATGTATTATAAAGAGGAGAGCGCAACATTTATGTGCGCATCCCTTGGAAGTATGACTCTGGCTTCCAGAAGGAGCTCGCAAACGCAGTCAGTGACCTCAACTTTGCACTGCTTGTATGTTTGCTCCATGTTGTCATGTCAACATGACTGACTGAGTGATTTTCTTTGCCGTTTTGGGCTTGTTTGCTTGTCACCCCGTGAGCAAAGTTCTCTCTCCGTGTGTGTTGCAGGTGTGAATGACTTGTGGCTGTAGGGTGTCGTGAGTGGGCCAGCTTCCTGCACACACACACACACACACACACACACACACACACACACACACACACACGCACACACACACACGCACACACACACACACACACACACACACACACACACACACACACACACACACACACACACACACACACACACACACACACACACCCTCCAAGGAGGAGGGGGGCTGACTGCAAGGGCTCCGGTGGCGAGTACACATCAGCGCGCAGGGGACCTGAGGGAGGCCTGGTCCCTCCATATGAGGCCCTGCTCAAAGGGCAGGGGGGGCTTATGAGGTAAGGCAACTCTGCTGCTTTATCCTTTGGATATTTTAAGTTTCTGTTACATCTAATGCTTTAAGGTTGACCGAAATCCCGCCTGGGATGCTTGTAAACTCGGATTTGTTCACATTCCTCGTTGAAAGTAGTGGAAATGCAAAATAATGTGTTCCTGGCTCAAACTAATGCAACGTAAACACAAAACCGCTTTAATTAACACTGACTAACTAGCTTTAGTATACAAATAAGTTAACCACCTTTTAGAATGAGAAATTGATCCAAACACTTCCACCCTGAAGTACTCAAAACTCTTAACACTCAGAAGTAGGGCTGCATGATTTTGAGAAAAAACCTAATTGCGATTTTTCTCTCCAAAATTGCGACTGCGACTTGATTTGTCAATCAAGATATTCTTGTCTCAAGGTACCACACAGAACAATATGCAATAATTTACTTAAAAACATATTTGGCTTTATGCAGACTCAGGGCTTGCGTCTACATCAGGGGTCCCCAAGCTTTTTGACTCGGGGGTCGCATTGGGTTAAAACAATTTGGCCGGGGGGCCGGGCTATATATATATTCCTCACACACTAATTGACTAAAAGAGCGTGCACTTGCCGTCACGTTATCGATGGGAAAATGCATTTTTAGACAATATAATTTGCCTCAGCGGCTAGGAGACACCGAGAGTAACAAGGAGTAGAAAATGAAATAGAATTAAACAGATTTTAAAAGAAAAATTAACTTTGGACATACCGCGTGTCAGATTTTGGACGCTGGCGGGCCGTATCCGGCCCATGGGCCGTAGTTTGGGGACCATTGGTCTACATCATGCTCTTAAACTGTAGAAATGATTAACCGATAAAAAGTATAGTGTTTATATTGTAATGTAATCATAATATATGATAATAATGCAAGTAACCTTTTTAAAGGATATAAACTTTAATTTGTCATTATTGTAGATATGTTTACCATTGTACTGTATTTGGAAGATAAATAACTTTATCCTAAATAATTAAACAAACAAAAAAATAAAATGGACTTTGATTTCTGTAAGCAAAAATGTAACTTAAATAAATATTGAACATTTTAAAGTGTATTTTTTTCCCAGTTTGAAAAATGAGGTCGGACGTTGTCTTTTTGTTTGTTGCCATCATGTAATCACGGCATTCTCGCTTATTCGTCCGTTTGGATGGGCGTATATTGCCCATCCAATTTGAAGCTGAAATATTACCACAATGGGACATTTGGCTTTGTAATCATATTTTTTTCCCTCCTAATTTCTGTTACTGGGCGAAACTTCTCAGTGGTGAGTCGCGAGGTTCTCTGTTTGGGCTTCCTGTGTGTGTAAAAATGGCACCCTGTTTTCCTCCCACCAAGACAAATATTGTGAATGACTGAAAAGAGGGCTCACTGCATTCAGATAATTCTACTGTTAAATAAAAGCTATCAGGTGCTGAGAGCAATGCCCAGAGTGAGACATCTTTCTCCCTGTTTGAAGCGAGAAATGAACAAACGCGAGGCTCAACAATTCTGATTGGCAAACATGTCTGTCACTTAAATGTCGGTGACAAAACCACTTTATTTATCACTCAAATTAAATCCTCAATGTTGATTGGATGTTGATTAACTGTGCGACTCTACTCGGAAGTGATCAAACTCACAAATATTGTACAGTAGAATCGAGGAATTCTTTTTTAGGCGACTGTTTAACCTTTTATCTGTTGGTGTTTTAAAATTTCACTATAAGAAATAATGTAAATAGAAGTATAGTGTTTTAGGGTTTAAACATTTACTATGTTAAAAAGTATGGATAGGCGATACAGACTGAAATCCATTTTGTTGTATACATTGCGGCCTCATGCGATAACAATATTACAAAATAATATTTGGCATATAAATGACCTAGGAACTATGTCAAAACAAGTTACAAGTTGTTCCTCCTATGGCTGTTCAAGTACACGGTAATGTATCGCATTGTTTTTGGACGTGTATGCTTAGTGTTGTTTCTCTTTGTAGTTAGTATTCTCCCTAGGCTATTATTTATTTACTTGCTAATTTCCTGTTCTCCACTGTAATGTGGTTCCAGCCATACTTCTGTTAAAGTTTACAAGCTACCTTAGCGGTTAGCATGGTTTCCTGTCTCCTCCTGCTCTTTCTTACTAAACGTGTCGCATGTTCAGCTTGTCCTTGTACTCCAGTGAGTACTTTTTGTCTAATTTTGTTTATTTGCCATCATAGAGGCAAGGATCCATTAACCTCGGAAGTTGGAAAAATATTAGGGGTGTCAAAAAAAGTAATTTTCGAATAAATCACATAAATATATATATTTTTTTAATCTGTCCTGTCTGGCCTCTTAGGCAAATCATATTATTGATGTAGATGCCTATATACTTTTGAAAAGAGAAGTGTTGGATAATGAAATGTTTGGGTAGAATTTTATAAAACCAATTTTCTTTTAGGAATATAGAAATGTATCAGAGCTGTTTATTTAGTGCAACAAAAACTAGTTAGAAGTGCTAATAACAGATATCACAGAAGCTTCTATGATTGTTTACAACCAGAACATCCATCTTTGAAGCCAACTCAGGGGTGGTGAGGACCAATAGGAAAGCCGACCTCTGGGTGATTTCCACGTGAAATTTCAGACTAGGAACTTGGAAATTCTGACTTCCGACTAGGAACCAGGAAATTCTGACGTCCCAGTACAATTGGAACGCACCATTAGAAGCGGTTCTGCTCTGTGTATGGACATTCTTTCGCCGTGCGAGCTCGCTGCCGCTGTCAGGACACTACATTGCATTGATGACGAGTTCGTCACAGCTTTTTGCTCTCAATTTTGCGGGACATGGCTAGTGTGTAATCACTACCGTTTATATTGGTTTATATTAACCCTTGTGAAAGTGCAAAAATGTAGGGACAATGATCCAATGTGTTGTTATTGTTACCTTTTGGGTTGATATTCAATAACATTTTCTTTGAAAAGTACACACGAATATACAACAGAGTTTTATCTCGTCCGAGCTTGTTGATTCTCATCAGACTTGTGGCGATAATTTGGCTGGAACACTTGTCCAAATAGTCCCAAATGTGCGACTTCTGAACTCCTGGTATCCCTAAAATACATTTAAATTCCAGTCAACCGGAGTCTCAACACACTAGTTTACCCGCTATCTCTTTATTTTGCTTTTTTCGAGCATAAATATCCTGCTTGGGTGACGTTATCTTTGCATGGCAGCGAGCGTCTCTTCCATACAGCAGCAACAAGATGGGAGACTATGCGTCTACTTATTGGGCCAGCCACCTCTTTGACATTAATCTGTGAAGACGCTTTCATCGCTAAGTGGGAGCCCCTTGAGTAGTACAAGGTTGATAATTATTCTAGAGGAAAAGGGACCTCCATAGTTTACTTTGTGCCACTCGATCTATCAGCTTGTTTGGTCTTTTTCTCTCAGATTTGGACACACGCGGTGGGACGAAACACGGTCACGCTGCTCTTCCTGAAAACCCTCGCAGTTTATTTATCTGCTATCTAATCCCATGTTAACGGAAAACCGCAGGGGCGGTGAAGGACATGCGGGAGTAAAAAAAATGATATTAAAGGAAGGCAGCAGAGGATTTATTTTCTGTTCTTTGTATCTGGCCCTGTCATGTTTCCCTTGCATTTATTTGTGTGTGTGTCTGTGAGTTTTCTACTTTAAAAAGCCACACAGACATGTATTATGTGAGTGGAGTGCGTTACAGGGGGGCTCACATCTCATTCATTGCAATGCTAAAATGATGAATCTCACTCTCTACCTTTCACCAATGTTAATAGCATCTATACTTAAGCCACCAAGCGGTACAGTTCAGTTTGCTACAGTATGGTCCTGATCAGGCTCGCGTTTCCACCAGGGCATGTGTCCGCAATAGCTGTAGGATTGTGTAATACAGCAATTAAAAAACTTATTGTAGCGGTTTGGCGGCTGCCTAGAGGCCGCTAGCGTTCCAGCAAAATTTAAATCGAAGCCCCTTTCTAATCAAATTAGTCAACTAATTGTTGTAGTCCTATAGGTGTTTATTTTTTGGATTTTGAGCTTTTAAGATCGAACCACTGTAAAATGGGCAACAAATCATTGCTTGTATCTAACTCGCGTGCTCATGCATGAGCCAGTGAGCTTTGACTTTGGGGATTATTTGAAGTCTTTCCTGTCATTTCCATTGTGCAAGGTGTGCAGCTATTATTAATAACTGGCGAGAGAAGGCGTGCTTCTCTTTGGTTATGCATGAGCAAGCCAACAATTAGCTTTGACTTAGGGTTGCACGATATAGACAATATAGGATATAAATTATATAAATCTGGCTGACGATTGCTTTTAATACTATTGTTATATCATATAATACAGGTTGACGGCCCATTTTAGCTGTGTCTCGCAAATTTTACAGTAACAAGCGAACAATCTTGTCCTCAACGCAATGTAGCGTCCTCGCTGGCGGCTAATGTCCCCCCAAAATCCCTTATAAAAGCAGCAACAAATAAGTTCATTTTCTTACAAGTGTCATCCCCAGACAACGAGGAATAGTTAACATGCTACACTACACACCGTAGGCGGATATGTTACCTGCTAATCGCAATTTAAAGCCTTTCAAACAAAGGTGGGCAGATTAATACAAATATTGACAGTAACAATACCAAGTAAATTAAAGTTAAAGTTAAGTTAAAGTACCAATGATTGTCACACACACTAGGTGTGGGGAAATGTGTCCTCTGCAATTGACCCATCATCTTGATCTGTAAATGGTCGATACTACAGTGGACAGATGGATATTTTTTATTATCAGAAAATCTTTTGTTGTTTTTGTTATTGTTTACAACCTAGGGAAATAAGTATCTGGATACAGGAGGGCTTTAAAGGCAAATAATAAATGATAAATGGGTTATACTTGTATAGCGCTTTTCTACCTTCAAGGTACTCAAAGCGCTTTGACAGTATTTCCACATTCACCCATTCACACACACATTCACACACTAAAGGCGGGAGCTGCCATGCAAGGCGCTAACCAGCAGTCATCAGGAGCAAGGGTGAAGTGTCTTGCCCAAGGACACAACGGACGTGACTAGGATGGTAGAAGGTGGGGATTGAACCCCAGTAACCAGCAACCCTCCGATTGCTGGCCCGGCCACTCTACCAACTTCGCCACGCAAATCAGAGCCAATAATAGGAAAGAATTTGAATATTCTATTGATATTGGTACATCGCCATCCTGTGTTTTTGTCTGAATATCATTGTGATTAGAAATTAAATCATTCAATGATGGGACGGCGTGGCGAAGTTGGTAGAGTGGCCGTGCCAGCAATCGGAGGGTTGTATAACCCATTTATCATTTAATGATCTTGAACATTTGAAGTATCAGTATCAGCATTGGTACAACCAATTGCTTGTATTCTGTCACCTGACTTCTTCCCGGAAGTGAAAACCAATCCAAGATGGCTGTTGTACAGCAAGAAGCGCGCAAACTATCGCAGTACAAATGAGGCTTAAATCTTCCTGCAAAAAGCAGATACAAGCAAATAATCAAATTATGCAATGGAATAGAAATTTATTAAAAATAAATAGATTTGTCGAGTGATATCGAGGATTATACGTCGGTCGCGTTCCCAGACATATCGAACTATTGTGCCTACACTACAAAACAGATGAAAACTTGGTAAAGTATGAAGGTCTACAACTTCTTTGTGTGCGGCTGGGTCAAGGACATTGGTATCAAGATTCTCCCAGATTGATATGCATCGTTTTTGCTCGGTGTTTTTCCTGTCTTTATCAAAATATAACTATAGATGTCAACATTGTGTTTGTGCTGAAAGCTTCATTTATGATTGTTGCATTTGGTAAAAGCTTAACTCTTTTAGGTTTTGCTTACATTTGCTTTCTTTTATTTAGACTCACCGAGTTGGTGCTTTTCGAAACACTCATAACAGAAATGTGCTTAAGAAATACAAATAATATCAAGATAATACTTAAATGGGAAATAATAAAAGTTATAAGTACAGTATATCAAACAAACCTTTAACAAAGTGATCACTGCAAACTCATGCATTCTTCGACTCTGCTCCCTGGGACTGGAGTGTGAGCTGCATGCTTTTCTCGTCGTTTTGTAAAATCTTGCACTTCTCCGCCCTTTTTGATTACCCCTCGAGGAACTCTGAAGAAACGTTTATCCATTGTGCAATTTGAACGATTCATACAACGGAAAACAAGACAAGCATGGGACATTTTTTCATTGAGAAAGGCTAAATGGCGCCAAGTACCCATTGAGAACAGAGCTAGCTTGACCACCACACATATTTAATGGGCGGGATGTGAGCCGGACGTGACGTGGGTAAAAATCCAAGCAATACCGCCCTTGGTACTACTTGGTATTGGATCGATACCCAAATGTGTAGTATGGCTTAAAACTAATGTTAAGTGTCCAAACAAAAAATAAGTGCTTGTTACATTTTAACAGAAGTTTAGATAGAACCATGTTACAACAGAAAGTAACCAGATATTAACAATAAATTAGCAAGTAGATCAATAGCTTTGACAAAATAATACAATCGGAAATGACACGATATGCCACCCGATTTGTCAGCAGCCAAATGAGTAACCAGTTTTGAAATGGTTGTATCATTATTTATATGCCAAAATAATATATTGTGATATATATTGTTATCACAAGAGGCTGCAATATATACTGCATCACAATATAGATTTTAGGCCATATTGCCCATCCCTTCTTTGACTTAGATTATTTTGAGTCTGTCTCGTTTTTTCTGTTGTATAAGGGAATCAGCTGTCAATAATAACTGTGACTGGAGGACATTGTGTGTGCTTGTGCATTTGCAAGTGTACCGTGAGCTTTAATTTAGTGACTTATTTTCAGTCTTTCTGGTTATGTATACTGTGTTGAGGAGATGGGAGTTGGTAATAATAAAATGCGGAAGGAGGCGTTGTGATTTTCCAACTTTTGGGGCCAGGTAATGCACTTCAGCACAGATACTCACACTAGTAAATGGAACATGATTTGAGGTGTCAGGCTTACCCTACATATGGTTGACTTTTGTCATTTGGCTTTTTTTCCATTGAGAAAGACTAATTATTGTAATGTATGCATGTAAGTGTGATGAAAAATGCTTCCTCAGTCTTAGCCCCTCAAAAGACGAGAAAAGTTGTTTTGGCGTGGTGCTGAAATTGAAGGAAATATAACCTTGGCTGAAGTAATAATCCCCCAAATATGTTAATACAACCAATGTTTTCCATGGCTCTCTTTTGCCGTCTCACCAAAACGTTGACACCCTGACCACATTGTGTTATCCAGTGGCCTCTCTGACAGACTGAACCTAAACTGTAACGATGCCACAATTGGGTGTGCACTTAAAACCCGACGGGGCATTTCTTGTTAATGCTTCAGTGATATTTTTAGCATGCCAGCCTGCACACACTCAAAAATGGCCACCAATTCTGTCAAATTAACACATGTTGTGCGTCAGAGATGGAGGCAGTGCAAATTGGCAACCATGCGCTCCCCCGTGCGCACACACACAAACACACATTTCATACATATATATGATGTTACCTTGCGTGCTGTGTGAAAGTCACCCATCTGAGACTAACCATTCATAAATGACTGTAATTGATAAACTTCTTTGCTGACTATGGTGGAACAATCACCAGTTTATTACCATATTTTCCGAACTATACGCAGCTACTTTTTTCCCACGCTTTGAGCCTTGCGACTTCTAAATCAGTGTGGCTAATTGATGTTTTTTTTTTGCTGAAGACCAAAATGTTTTGGATTAAACAAATTGTTTTCATAGAACACCGACATAGAAGCTAAAAAGGTGTGTTATTGTTTGTGTTATGGCGCCATCTTTTAGACGAGTTTGCTCACTGCAGGTGCTGCGGGCTGAAAATATACTTCTTGTTTCGTTTAGTTTCTGCTCGAAATAATTCTTCATCCATCACTCCAAGAAACGTTTGTAAGTTTTACCATATAACTAAAACAATTCATACTTACTAAACCGTCCCATGTGTGATGTCTGTAGGAGTGTTTTCATGCATATTTGTATGTGGTACAGGGTTTCCCCTAGATTGGGAGCATGGTTAGAGGCGTGGTTAGATGCGTGCTTTCTTTAAAAAGGTTAAACAAATGTATACATACATTTAAAACAAATCTGTTATTCTTAATTATAGTATTAACATCTATATTTTTCTTACATAATATCGTTTTAAAGGGCAGCACGGTGGCAGAGGGGTTAGTGCATCTGCCTCACAATACGAAGGTCCTGAGTAGTCCTGAGTTCATTCCCGGGCTCGGGATCTTTCTGTGCCTCCCACCTCCAAAAACATGCACCTGGGGATAGGTTGATTGGCAACACTAAATTGGCCCTAGTGTGTGAATGTGAGTGTGAATGTTGTCTGTCTATCTGTGTTGGCCCTGCGATGAGGTGGCGACTTGTCCAGGGTGTACCCCACCTTCCGCCCGATTGTAGCTGAGATAGGCTCCAGCGCCCCCCGCGACCCCTAAGGGAATAAGCGGTAGAAAAATGGATGGATGGATGGAATATCGTTTTGTTAAATTTTTCAATTGTTGCTACTTATTGTACAATGTACTTTGTTGAGAGTTTTAAATTTTTTTCCTAAAGATTTCTCCAATCATTTTCATCACGATTTCTTAATTAAAAAACTGGCAACAAATCTATCATTTATGTCTGGTGTTATTGTAAACTGTACTTTTGTTAGGATACTCTTTACTACTGTCGCTCCCCGTCCTCGACGAAAAGCGACTCAAGGTGCAGACAGCCTAACGTCACACTTGTTAAGTGTGGCGGATAATATTTTTCTGTGGCGCACCGCCACAATCAAATATATTAAGGGCAAACCTTGTGCTGTCATAATGTAATCAAGCTAGCATCGTTAGCATTAGCGAATATGCTAACACGTTTACACGTGTTTGTGTTAGTATTATTAACTTACAATGGCATTCTTTTTGTATTGTTTCAGTTTCGTAAATTGACCAAAAGGTCACTGTGGAGTTATTGAGACTGTTTAGCTGATTAGAGAGCTAGCTTTCGCAGCAAATGGGTCCATGACGATGACTTCTGTTTTGTTTGTTCAACCGTTTTACTGCCATGTGACAGGCACCGTTTGGAAACAATTAGGATATGTAAATTAACATTTACAAAATCTTTTGTACTGGTATATAGCTGCGGATTATAGTCCGGGACAGCTAATATATGTAAACAAGAGGGACAAGCGGTGGCAAATGGATGGATGGATAATTATTTGTTCTAAAATTTGGTGGGTGCGGCCTTTTTATATTGTGGAAGTTCATGTGTAGTACAGTTCAGTACATTCCACAGTTTTTTTTTGCAATTTCAAATGCAGCTAATGCCATCTTGTAGCGTTAATAAAAGCTACAACAGGTGGTTGCCTACAGCCACATCTGTTCATGCTAATGTTTTTTGACCTGGCGCTAATTAGAGACCATGGCCGTTTATTGCTCGTGTAGACCATGCACCACAGGAAAATTGGTGGTTAATCAGAGCGTTTATGATAATCAAAATACTGGCATCTCACCAGATTAGGGTTCACCTTAGCAAACCGTGCTGCTTGGTGGAAAAGGGTATTCTCCTGAGTATGTGTGGGTGGGGGGTCTATGGATCCGCAGGGAAAGTGTCAGACGGAACTCACACGCTTCAATCTGTTTTGATGTTTCTCTACTGTGATTGGCAGCTGTGTGGCAGATGGACTGACGGTCCACCTGCCCCGGCAGGAGAAGTGGGTGTGGGGGAGGGGTTTCCCCCAAGCTGAGCTGTTATGTCATGTCGAAAGCATCGATGGATTCTGTGTTGTTATTGTCTGCTGCCTGATTGAACTCTAAAGGGTTGTTGGGATTTATATTATTTTCTGTTGTTCTTTTCGCCACGTGGTAGCGCTGTTCCTTGATCATACGTGATAAAGCTACGATTTGGGCTTAAATTTAGTTTTTGGTTTTTGAAACATGTCACTCTAATGAGGCTACATTCTTAGTGTTACAAGTTACAACGCCACTGTACAGTGTATAAATGCAGGGGTACTTACCTCACAAAACAACCGTTTAGTTGTTGCCTCACATTGGTTGTTTCATTCCGTTGCTACTAAACTATGACAACCAAAAAGGCGCCACACCTCGAGTCTGGACTGTTTAAGTCTAAGACCAGCATGTTTGATCCTGTTTGTTTTTGCTGACTATGCCGTAATTCTTAAACACTTAAATGCAGGACAGTCTGTAGAGTTGTGTGATTACTCGATTGAGCATAAAGGTTTACAGTAAGCAAAGCTAACTTTACAAGTAACACGATAAAGTTGTTTTATCTATTTAATCATCACCTGACATGATTGTGTGAAGGGATGGGACTTATTTTTATTATGTGTAGTTAAATGTGGTTAATGGGGAATCATGTCACAGTTTAATTGGCATTTTTATGTGGATTGGCAGATGCTGTGATTTGCCTCCCTGTATTGAAGTGTTACAAACATCTATCTGCTCTGCTTTGCCAGTGCTGTACTTTGTTCTTTACCACATTTAACATGTGGCTAATGGCAGAGCAGAGATGGCATGTTGTAGAGCGGTCCCACTTGGGAGAGAAAAGAGCACAAGTTGGAAAACTCTGTCACAACTGTAAAGCAGCGGTGAGGTTTTCAGTGCCGCTCCGACGTTATTGGTACAAATACGTACCGACTCGAAAGTGCCGTGGTATTTAATGTGTGTCCCAGTGTGTGTGTGTGTGTGTGTGTGTGTGTGTGTGTGTGTGTGTGTGTGTGTGTGTGTGTGTGTGTGTGTGTGTGTGTGTGTGTGTGTGTGTGTGTGTGTGTGTGTGTGTGTGTGTGTGTGTGTGTGTGTGTGTGTGTGTGTGTGTGTGTGTGTGTGTGTACGCATATATTCATCTATGCCTGTATATTTAATTGGGCAGGTCTTAGGCAGTGTGTTTAAAATTCCTCGGGAATGACACACTCATGCAAACTGGGGTAATTCAGGGACACAGTCTGGCTCAGATTCCCTCAAGAGTGTTGCATTGGGTTTTTTTTATGTGAGAGGATGGTTGCACATGTGCTGCATTACGGAGTTGTGTTCGCGAGTTTTGTGGAAGTTGTTTGACAAACACAGCAACAGAGGACATAATAATGGGTGATGGGCAGGAAGCCTCCTGTTGCCTCTCCGGGATATTCAACTAAATTGTTTTAGGGGCCACGTTTCCTGAAAGCTGAAGACCAGCCAGACTTCTCCCTTCAGTTATACTCTTATTTTGTATATTTTCAGGAGAACCAGCTTCCTCTGCGGTAGACATTTGATTTTGGTCTGTTTATTTTGTCAGAGTTACAGGAGTGCTCTGCTGTTTTTAAGGACTATCTGCAAAAAAGCTAGTCAAAAAAGCATCTGTATCACAGCACTCAATGTTTTTTAAAAATCTGTTGTGGTAATGTGAGTCTCTGACAAGTTTTTTTTCAACTGAACTCGCTGGCCACCAGCTGAATAGTGGCCAGCGAGAAAGTGATGAAAAAGAGAGGACCTAAATGGAACCTTGAGGAACACCGCAAATATGATCAAAGAAGTTGAACAAAGGACAACTGACTGCACCTGAAGTAAACAAGCTACACCAACACTTCAGTTACATAAATCATAGGGGTGTAATAATTTGTTTTAACAACGATTCGATTCAGAATTTTTGGTTGCTATACGATTCAGGGACGGGAATTTTTTTTTTAAACGATACATTATGAAACAATTCAGTGTGTTGAAATCGATTCAGTAACTTTTTAGCAAAAAACTAATCAACCAGGGTAACTGTGAAATAAATACTGGACACTGCAGGTGAAGTTTCCGATATTCCTGTTATTTCTTATCAGGGAATTAGATATACATAAATTATAGATACAAACAAGCAAGTAAACAGCAATAATGGCCAATGCTTTCACATCTTATTTAAATGAAGTACAACCAACATTTTTTGTTGAGTTAACAAACCTTTTTTGTTCGCAGTTTTAACATTCAAGCAATTTTCAATAAAACTACAGTAACCAACATTTTAAAAGTAGATTTACCTGCTAAATAGAGGTGAAGGACAGCGTCACAAGTGTGCAGCAGTATGTTTGCGCCTTCATCCCTGTTGATGGTGTTGGCCCCCTCGTTTCCTAATTTCCATAACCTTCTTGATCTATCTTTTGTATTTATTTGTTGCTGATGTTGTTGTTGTGTTCCGGAAGTCTACTGTTGCTGTAACTAGATCCGCTCTCACTTCCCTTGCATGTGTCGTTTGTGGCTTAAAATTGTGTTGCGGTATTGTGTTGTGTCGTTTGTATTTGTTGTGGCTTTTGCAACTGTGCTGGAGCTGAAAGTCTTTGTGTAGTTGCTTTATGATATTGTCTTGTCGCGTTTGCATTTGTTGTGACCTTTTTGGCCACTGTAGCTAGCCGCCATTCTAGTTTTGCCGATTGATGGGGATGCACAGACGGGCAGAGAGACTTGAATTCTGTTCAACGTCCTTATCATTAAAAGTGCTGAACTTCATATAAAGTCTGCCGTTCTTAAATCTACTGTTTTCCATTTTCTTGTTTCGCTAAAATCGAACGATTCCCTTTTTAAAAAATGTTGGATCGATACCTATCTTCCGTAAGGCAAACTTGCAGAATACAGATTGATGTAATTGAATCTAAGGAATATTAATCAAACCATCAATATTCTGATTACACCCTTAATAAATCACATTACAAAAAAATTGTAACTGCCAAAAAAGAGAGTATTTAAAGGAGTGCCAATCACAAGTTTGGACCTCAGTGTTCTATGTTTGCTAGCAAGGTAAACATGTCAATGCAAGGATCTGCGTATGTGTTTACACTACACTAGGGATGTAACAATACGACATTTGAATAAATATTACGGTTATCCATTATTGCTGTATTGTTGAATGTGCTCAAAAAGTAATAACTATAATAAAATAGACACACTGTGAGAAAATCCATTATTTTGCATGTTTTGTGTTTCTTATGCTTTACTGATGTGCGTTTTTGTTTTAGTATTTTATCAGTTTTAATTAATCAGCTTTTATTGTTTTAAATATTGGTTTTATTTAAATGAAAAGTGTACAACAAATGAAATCTATTGCAATTTTTCTATCATTTAATGTCAGTTCCATGTATCACATTTGGTTTGTCGCAGCCACATCCTGTAGCCACATTTCGGTCTTCAAAATAAAAGTAGGCCAGTATATTACAGGTTACGCCACACTTTGTCTTTTTATAATTATTGTCTTTCTAATTTCCCTCGTCCTAAACTTAACCAACTCGGACTAACTTTCTTTAGATTGCTTACTTAGTTATTTATACGATAGTTCTACACAACCTGTACAGATTAAGATCTTATTTTGAAACTGGGCGGATGTTAGGAAGGAGGCATTTTGTGGCCGCAGATGGATGATATTGGAAAAAACACCTCTGTCTCATATATCGATCACGCTGTGCTAAGTGAGCACAGCTTGTAGGTTTGATGTGCACAATTGAATAGAATTGAAGCTTAGTTGCTCAGACAGTAATGTGTTTGTATAATTTAAGATTGAAATATGTTGTTTCTTAATGGGGAAAACATAATGTCTCTTGTTTTCATGTTTGCATTTAAGTGAGAGAGCTTCCGCCACTCCGTGAGTTGAACAAAGTGCTGTTATCAATCAAGGATTTTTGAAAATGTTCATTTAAAACGGTAATACTAACAACCGTCGATACCGTTTATTGTTACATTCCTAGTTTACACTGCTCCAAAATGTTTGTCCCCCATGATTTGAACTGAACCTGGGCCGGTATTCTTTCATTTCCAGGCCAGATTTAGCCACCAGTTGAATAGCCTTGCTCTGTAGTGTTGGGCAGCAGATAGCATCACACTGTTAGATTCACCTTATTCTGCAAGATTGACTCTTTAAAATGATGTTGCCATAGTAATACTTGTCCCTGGAGCCTGTTTATGAGCATCAAACCAAAGAGCTCAATTTTTGAGAGAAGAGATTTCAGTTTTTGAAGTTCAGTTTTTTTCTGACATCATAAAGACATTTGGAAGTGCCCCTGAATAAACCACTGTCTCTGCATTGATGTCTGACATGACTTTGTTCAGAACATGCTGCATTGCGTAGTGGGATCGGTTGACAAGTCAACTAAATAAGTAATGATACAAGGGAGTCATAATGCCCCCTGCCTGTGCAGTGTGGGTCATCCCGATGGCGGCCTTCAAAATGCTAATATTTGAGGTCTCATTGTGGTTTAATACAAGGTGCTGAGTCAAAACACTAGGGTCTGTTTTAATTATTTCACTATGGCAAGGGGGTAGAATATTGCTGCTTGGCTCCCAAGAGGCCTACAGGGACTGGCTGCTGGGATTTCCCACAATGCTTTTAGCCGCCGGGAGACATCCTTGCAGCATGAGCGAGGGAGGAATGTGGCCGGAGTGTGGGAGCAACTGGGTCGAGGGAGGGAAGAAAGTAGGGGTCTGCAAATGGGGTGTGGGGGCGGGTGGGGTTCTTCTTACAAAATGGAGTTACCGCTTGCCTTTTTCTTAACCAATAAGACTCATGCTTACTCATGTGAGGGTAAAAACGAGACCTCTACACAGGGTTCGTGCTTAAAAACCTTGAAAATGCTTGGATTTTAATGTTGTGTTTTCAAGGTTTGAAAAATTCTTGAATTTTGGGTGAAGTGCTTGGAAATGTTGATCATATTACCCGGCAGTCTGACTAGACAAATTATAAAATGGAAAAAAATAAAATAAATTTCCTTAAAAATGAAAGCTACACGCTTGATCTGTTGGCTTTGCACGAGCCCTTACATTAGGTTGTGGTCATGCATATGCGGCTCTGTGTCGCCCCCAAGAGGACAGTGGTGCATCTGTCCATCATGCCGGGAGGTTGTCGTTTTAATGAACATTGGATGGAAAATGACAAATACAAACTTTGGATAAAACATGGACCAAATCCACGTGTAGCCTGCTGCAAAGTATGCAAAAAGGAAATCCAGTTTTTCGCAATGGGAGAGTCTGCTCTCTCTAGTCATATGAAAGGTAAGCCACAGAGATTACTAGCCCTACAAGTTAACCAACATTAGCTAAAGTTTGGTTTTCTAACCTTTTGGTACATGCTAGACCTAAGAACTGTGAGATCACCGCTAGATTACATGTTAATTACGAACAGTTATTACGAGGTATGGTATACTGTATACTGTAATATTGTACATGGTAATTGTTATATATTGTATATATGTTATAGAAATATATATCTGTATATATAATATACTGTACACATATTATGTATATATTCGTATATGTTATAGTTTATATCGCTATATTCAGTCTATTTATACCTGCATTGTCCTTTCCATCCTTACACTTTCCATCATTGTAACCGAGCTAATGTGTTGAACAATTTCCCTCGTGGATCATTAAAGTTTGTCTATGTCTAAGTCTAAGTATGAAAGGAAAAAAGCGAGCGTTTGTCAATGATAAATTGTAATGTTAAGAACTTCCCTCAACTAAAAATCGATTTGTTAGTTATAAGGCTAGATATGCTTAATGAAAGGTGACTGAGGTGTTGTGAAACAAACTAAATATTTTCCTTTAATATATTATCCTTATATTAATGTGGAACAGTTTTGTTAATAAATTAGTGGAATTGACATTTTGAGGGTGCATGTATTTATATCACGTTATGCAGTTTACAAGCACAAATACGGTGTGAATCAATCCATGCTGTTTGATGTCATTGAGTGCTGTAAGTAAGAAAAAGAAGAAGACATTTGTAAAACAACACAAATGGAGACATGTTTGCAAACACCAATGACATTGAATAGTCTACAGAAACACTGCTTCATTTTCTTTGCCCCATTCAGTTAATGATAACTGCTGGTTCAATGTTAGGCTTAGGTTTTAGCACATTTTCCCTATTTTTCCTACAGACAGCATTTGGTGACCTCAAACAACAAGGCTATGGATTGATTCACACTGGTTTTCGCCTTTTGAAGGGTTCTGGAAAAACTGGAAAATTGATCTTGAAAGTCCTTAAAAAGTGCTTGAATTTGGCCGTGGAAAAGGTGTACAAACCCTATCTACAGAAAAACCAAAGCCAAAGGAGGCTGCTTTGAACAATAACTCAGCCAGTGTGTTTGTACAGGTGTTAGTTTTGTAACTTCTGAGACACTGCGACAACTACCTGGTCGGTCATGTCGGGTTAAAGAAATGAAGCACTTTAGTATGACTTTGTTTCACTTGAATTGGATGTTTGTTTCAACAAGGTTTGTTCGGTTGTTCCCTCCTGGCTACTGATGCGCATGTAAGTGCTTCTCTGTCTGGTGTGAAGTAGCGGCACTGCATCCAAGAAGGAGCCATGCATTCCGGGCTGTGGTGCAGATGGGCAGAGATGTGCAGGGTGAAGTGTGTGCGACATGCAGATCAAAGCCGACCAGAGTGCACAGTGCCGGCGCGGCTGCCGCAACATTCATGGCGCTGTGCCCGGGTTTCTGCCAACAGATGTGTCGTTTGTGAGTCAGCTGCGCTTGTATCTCCCACGTCTGAGACACAGACGCCCACCTGGACTCTTGGCGAAGAGCGCAATGGAGCAATCAACCCCCTCCCGTCCTGCGGGGATGTCTGTGACACACCCCTTTTTGCCAGCCCCTCGTTTGTTTTGCCGTTTCCGTCGCAGTGATGGACGCGGCGCAGCTTCTGTCACATGATATGACAGAATGTGACATTACACACATGTCACCTCCTCAGGGATGGAGAGACATAGAGAGCTGACTGTTGTTAGGCGTGACTATAGGGCGGGCTGTTGAGGAGGCAACATTTGGGTAGAAATGTTTGACAGACGGACTGAGGTAGGGGCAACAAAATGTACATTCACATCACAGCGATGATGACAAAATAATTCCAGTTGACATGAACAACAGAAAATGGAATATGCATGTCAGCCCAGTAGTTGGCAATGTCAAGGAACTGGATGAAACTGTTATGATTACGTCATTGATATACTGTATCTTGTGAATGAACACTTCGATACGTAATGCGACTGCTGAAAATCGTTACAAAAATAAAATAGATATTATGATATAATAATTATGGGCTTGTTTTTTAAGGTTTTTTTTTCACGACTTAAAAAAAATACCTTTATGCAATAGAGCAGTGGTCCCCAACCACCGATTGGTACCGGGCCGCACAAGAAATTAAAAAAAAAAAAAAAAAAAAAAAAAAATTATTTTTAATTTTTATTAAATCAACATAAAAAACACAATATATACATTATATATCAATATAGATCAATACAGTCTGCAGGGATACAGCCTGTAAGCACACTTGATTGTATTTCTTTATGGAAAAAAATTAATAAATAAAGATTTTTATTTTTTTTAAATTTCACCCCCCCCCCCCCTCCGTGGGACACATTTTCAAGCATTGACCGGTCCGCAGCTACAAAAAGGGTTGGGGACCACTGCAATAGAGAACATACAAACCCTTTATTTATTAAATCACAATTATTGAAATTCAACGATTTGGTGCATTTGCAAACAGCTAAAATTATCTATTAAGCAAACTATAACCAGCTACCCCAGAATGTACAACAATTCTTCTCAACAAAAGAAGACAAATATAACCTTAGAAAAAAATCTAATTTAAAACATTTGTATGCTCGTACAACACTTAAAACATTTTGCATATCTATATGTGGTATTGAATTATGGAAGGGATTAACCGAAGAAATCAAACAAAGCACCAACATGATTCAGTTTAAGAGACTGTTCAAACTACAAGTGTTCACAAAGTACACAGAACAAGAATTATGATGAACATCTTGAACCCTTTTTTTTCTCTTTTTTTTATTGAGACAAAGATTATTTATGTATTTAATATTTGTTTGCCTACTATGGTATATTATTTACTTATTATTTATTTGTTCACTGTTCTGTTACAGAGAACAAGGAAATTGGACAAAATTGCTATGGTATGAAAAGGGGTAGGATTAAATAAGCCCTGCTTCTTCCTGCTCCTTTTCGGACGTGCTGTAATGAAACAACTGGAGTTGTGTGATGCATTACATTGCATTGTATGCATGTTCCAAATAAACCCGAAACTGAACTGAACACTACAGTCAGATCATATCATTACAGTCAGTGGCACTGAACAGGAGTTTAGAACATTAGTTTAACAGTTAACAGATGGTTAACTTTTCGCAACATTAAACAAAGGAAACTATATTGGGGCCGGACGTTTTGGAAATTAAGTGCGATTTAAAAATGTTATTATTGCTATTGCAATTTAATGTGATTATTTTTTTCAAGGTTTTCTTATCTATTTTTTAACAAACACAAGCAGTAGATCAATCTGTACTATAATAAACAGTATCAGACTTATTATATTTAAATATGTTCTTTCTTCTTAATAATACAATTTGAATTGTCCTAAATAGTTTGACTCGCAGTCTTTGTCAGTACAGCGCCTTTTTTGTGTGAAGGCCGAAAGTGTGTTGTTTGTCTTTGAGCTTTTACTTGAGTGCTGTCATGTACGACAGTGAGACAAAGCTGGGAGTTATTGAAGTGACTCCCGAAATCATGGCTGTCTTCCTTCCTTGATGTTTTGCTTTTTCAAACGTTGATCATCTTTATAAGATACTCGTTCACATCAACACACCTGCCGGCGACGGTTTCAAGCTAGCTAGCGAGTGATGCTAAATGCTAGCTGCACTCTCTTATGTGCTTATGTGTGCACTTGTTAGACACTCAGCAACATAGACACTTCGATCGCAACCCAACACAGTAACACAATATTTATTTCTCTGGTTCACAATTTGATATTTGGTATTTAACAACCCAAAACAACGTAGCCACTTTTCTTATTGCTATCGTTGGGACCCTAAGCAGAATCTAATTTTGAGGTAAAACGATTTTTATACTTTTTAAATCAAACATGATATATATTTTTAAAGATATTTTTAAATGGAAAAAAATGAAAAATTTTTAAAAGGGTAAATTAATTTTTTTTTAAACCCTTCAATCTACTGTATTTTCATTTACAAGGCACACTTAAAATACCTTTTCCCCCCTCAAAACTCGACAGTAGATGGCAGTCAAACATAAGATACAAGTAGACTGCACTGTGATGGGTCTCAAGTAAACAACACTAACATTTTAAATGTTCCATTGAAAATATAAAACATTACACACGGCGCTCAAAAATCTATCAAAATGTTTTAGTACGACTTTGGTAAGCTATGAAGCCGCACCGCTTGATGGATTGTCGGCGCATTAAACATACGAGTATTATTATGGTGTGTGTATAAGGTAAGACATATTATCTGGCGTTTGTTTCGCGCTATTATGCAAAAGCAACTTTTCTTACCTTCTGGTACCTGCTGATGTGTATTTGGGATCTGCCTAAATCCTGAAAAATTGCATGCGTCCGCGCCGACACCGTAGTCAATAATCTTCTTTTTCTTTATCTTCTTGTTACGTGACATTCATCCTCCGCTGTTGCCATTTCTAATATAAAGTAGTGTAAAGTTCTTACTTATATCTGTCAGTAAACTCGCCATTAAAGCGCTAAAACATACCGGTGTAGCGAGTTTACATTATTCACTCAAGGAACTTTAGTTATTAGAGTTCCCGTCGGACGGTTTTTCACGGGACACATTTCCGGTCTTGTTGTTTCTGGATGAGAAGATGCTGCTCCGTTATTGATTTAAGTAAAGTCTGAATGTCATTAAAACAGTTAGCTCCATCTTTTGACACTTCTTCCACCCCCGTCCTTGCACGCTACACCGCTACAACAAAGATGACGGGGAGAAGATACTGTCGAAGGTGAGCCACGTAAATAAAACCGCCCACAAAACGGCGCATCCGGAAGAGACTGTCAGAAAGCGGCTTGAAGATGGTCTGTAAAACATAATCTATGCAACATTTTGACCAAAGAACCACCATTACATGTTATGTAGACCACAAGGAAGTGTTTACTTTTTTTTATTTTTTATTATAATAATATGACTCCTTTAATGCGCCCTATAATCCAGTGTGCCTAATATATGAAAAAAGATCGAAAATAGACCATTCACTGGCAGTGCGCTTTATAATCCGGTGCGCCGTATTGTCCGGAAAATACGGTAATTTTACACATTTGTATTCAAAGAAATTCATGGGGAACAAATGTATCAATAACACAATTATGTTTTAGGGCAAAATAAAAATGTAACAATTAAAACCTAAATTTGCTTATCTTCCTGTCAGACCACTGGCCAGGATTTAATCCAGAATGACTGTTTACAAGCACAACACTAATGCTTGGGTGCCACAGAGGAAGATGACAATGTCTGCAGAAATTTGCCTTTATATTCTTATCAGCAACGGAGCAGGAAGAGGCTAGGAATACGTTGGCGGAGTTTTTATGAAGTGTCCTGTCATTCATTAATTGACATTTTACATGCACTTATTCACGCAAAACAGGCCCCCCACAGACCGTGGGGCCCTACTCGCAGCGTGTGATCTGCGTATTGGGAGGGGCAGTGCTACTCCGGAACTGCTCGTGTGTCTGTGTGTGTGCGTGCGTGCATGCATGCAGGCCCTCTGGGCATGTGTACGTGACAGCGGTGAGTGACAGCCATAAACGCCAGACTATTTCTTCGGGCCGACAAGCAATTGTTTTTCAATATAATTAGTAAGTGTGAAATAAAAAAAATATGACAAATATATATGTTCTGTTAGACCACTAATGGTAACATAAGCTAGCCCGTGGTGTTATTGTTATATTTTTTTGGTTTGAAAAATGTAGCAGACCCTTCGAGTAGGATTTTTCTGGGCTGTATTTATATTATGTGCCACACACAGATCTTGGATCAGATTTTGACGGGTTGACATTACAGCTGAGGATGTCAGGTATGTTTTGAAATTGAAAACATTTTTTTTCCAAAAATGTTATGGTAGAAACCTTAGAAAATATCTATTATGTAGGCAAACAGGACACATTTATGCATTGAATTGTTATCCTCCTCAAACGTAGCTTTGAATATTTTAGCCCTAGCAGAAAATCTTTTGTGGCTTTTCTAGAAAGCAAGCATTTTCCTCCTACTCGTGTCAGCATGTGTGATCTCACGTAGTTGTATCTCAAATGCTACGTCGCCGGCGTCCCAGCTCTATCTTTAGCGACACGCGGCATTCCTGACATTGCGCGTGTGCCGCGTTTGAGTCATGATTGTCTTGTGCAGGGTGTGGTGTGCTGGGATGACACTGTTTACCCAAGTCACCTCACCGGATGAGCTCACAGATGCTTGGACTTTTTTGTTTTCAAGGTTTTTTTTACTGCTCCTTGCTGTCAATCACCAATGAAAAAGGAGCCCTTGTACACACCTTGTGGTTCTCCCACTCTCAAAGGAGAAGCAGCTCGCTTGTGTTTTTGTGTAAGAAACCAGCGTAAAGTTAAGAGGGTTCACTTTCACATGCATTCTTAATGATTGGAGACAGGATCTATTTTTTAAGAAAAGTTCCTCAGTTTGTTTGAAGATTTGTTGCTTTTTATCATGTTCTCTTGAAAGCATGTTGAATTGATCTAATTCGCGTGAAGTCCAGTGATTAAAATAGCTTCAGTTTTGTGTTTTCCGATGACAAAATGTTATATTTTTTGACCCAGGCAAATTCAGAAGTCCTCTTCAATGCTGTGCAGATGAGAGTGACCAGGCTTGAAAAGGCAACATTTAACTTGGTTGCATTAGCGTGAGAACCTTAGAAGCCACTTTAGCGACATCAACAGCTGAGACAGAGAAAGAGAGGAATGTAGGAAGTCAATAGCGCAGGAACAAGACACAATTTGGATGATTTTCTAAATGAAAATGATCTAAATGCTTTAATGTTATAAGCTGGTTTGATGTGGCCATATTGAACTAAAAATAAGACTAAACAGTTTTAAAGATGCGTCGTCTTAGAGTTTCTTGTCGAGAGATTTATTGGAGCCAAACATCTTTTTAAACATCTTTCTGCTCAGTGGCCTTGTGGTTAGAGTGTCCGCCCTGAGATCGGTAGGTCGTGAGTTCAAACCCTGGCCGAGTCATACCAAACACTATAAAAGTGGGACCCATTACCTCCCTGCTTGGCACTCAGCATCAAGGGTTGGAATTGGGGGTTAAATCACCAAAAGGATTCCCGGGCGCGTCCACCGCTGCTGCTCACTGCTCCCCTCACTGCTCCCCTCACTTCCTAAGGGGTGAATGAGGGGATGGGTCAAATGCAGAGGTTAATTTCACCACACCTAGTGTGTGTGTGTGACAGTCATTGGTACTTTAACTCTTTTTTTTTTTAACAAGAGTGTTAGGTTTTCTTCCTGTCACTCACAGACTAGAGACCTAGAGACATACACTTGCTGGAAAAAGTGTTTGAAATGTTGGGCAAATTAGCAAACGGAGGAGTTATAAAGCTAATGTTGGTCGATACTCTACTATCAAGCAGTTTATGACTTCGTTTTAGTCAGTCTTTTTTTGAAAATGCCTTTTTAGTCATATCTAAGTTGATTTAGTTTAGTCGACTAAATTTTACAACATTTTATTCAACTAAAATTACAGTACATTTTGTCAACTTTAGTCCTGTTCTCTTTCTCCCAGGTGTACGCGTCGTGTACACATATTACGATGTGGGTCTTGTTAAAAGTTTTTTGTTTTAGCGGTGAGAAATCCAATTTCTTTATTTAACAAAGAAAATCACCTGATTTGCTCTCCTTGGTAACTCACTCCCGGACCCTCCCTCATGTGCTGTTTAAAGGGGAACTGCACTTTAAAAAAAAAAGTTTGTCTATCATTCACAATCCGTATGAAAGTCAAGCACACGTTTTTCTTTTTTATACAATGGTTCATGTGGGAGTTTGTCTGCCTATAAAACGCTCTAAAAAACATCTCCAAGGTTTTATATACACTCTGTAAGTATATAAGTAATGTACTAACAGGCACATTCATTATAACATGTAATTCTTACGTATTTTGCTCATTTTAAGCATACGGCAGCGCATTAATTAAAAAAAAAAAAATGCATCACAACATTCGCTTTTTTTCTTCCACAACTTCAATGAGTAATACTCACTGCAGACTTTATTAGAGCCAACATACATAATAAAACATAATTTATTGTACAAAGGCGGTTGTCATTAGGATTTTGACTGCTAGGATGTTCATATATTCCCATTTAGATGAGGAATGACTCATAATCCCAGAGAAGAACTAAATCTTTTAGTGCCAAAATTAACCAATTTTTTGGATTATGTTCTCATCCTATTAATATTGAGGTGAGAGGCATTATTTGTGATCTAGAATAAACTTTCACAAGGTTCGAAGCGAGAAAGCAGTTAGCGTTCTCTGATCAGGGCACCGCTACACAAAGTTTGTCTGCATTAGCGCTTAAAATATCTACAGTATATCACTAATACTTTGTTAATTTTGAAGTCACAAAATGTAAATGGAATATTGTTGGCGGTTTTGGATGTTTTTTTAAAGGGCTTTATAGGCGGAATAGAGGACCTCCCATTGGCTCCTTTGTAAGCGGACTTTTATGCATGTTTATTTACGAGTAAGAATGCATTAAAAAAAATACATCTGTCTTCATGTATCACATCATGATTGTGAGCTATAGGCACAATTCCAAAATAAGTGCAGTTTTCCTTGAAGAACTATGATTTGATATATGCCAAACTTGTCCCACCCATCTACAAGACAAAATTAAATACGATTGGATTTCCTTTCTGTCAAAATTTTTGTCACTTTTTTACGTGTTAATTTTAATGTCAGTCAATTTTGTCATTGTCTTAGTCAACATGCATTTTGTTTTGATTAGTTATCGTCTTATTTTAGTCAGGGGAAAACATTTTACATATACATATTGAAGTCTTTAGATTTTTTTTAAATAACTAAAATAAATATACCACTTTTATAAAGCCCACTATTTGTCATGTTTTGCGTTTCTTATCCTTCACTAATAACACAAGTGTTACGATTGGTGGTTAGCCAGGCATAGGACCCCAAAGCAGAGATGGAGATGAAAAATACAAAAATGAGATATTTAATCAGGAAACAAATTGCATACCACAGAGAGTGGGGGAAAAAAGGAAACCGAAGGTCACCGCGAACTAACAAAGTCACAATGAAACATTAATGCTGAAAGCAGGATAGTAGCAACAAAAAGACCAACCAGGAGCCGTAGAGGTCAAAGGTTCAAGGCAAAAAAGTCTGAACAAAAAAACTGGAACAGAAGCTAGGGCATGGCAAGGGAGCGAGATGCAAGCAAGTCTTAAGTAACAATCCGGCGCTTAGCATGCCACACAGCTGTACTTAAGTAATGCACTACAGGTGTGCTGCTGCGGCTCCACCCAGGAACACCATACATGGGAAACTAAAACAGAAAAATTCGGAGCAGCAGACTGCACACATGACAATAAGGGTTGTGGTGTCCTTTTCTGTTCAGCGCCATGTTAATTTTAGCAGCAGTTTTTTATTTAGTTTTAGTCATACTCTTTTGACCAAAATTTGTTTTAGTTAAATTTTAGCCATCTAAATTGATGTAGTTTTAGTTTAGTTTTAGTCGACGAAATTACACAACATTTTAGTGAGCTAAAATGACTGGTACAGTAATTTTAGTTGACTGAAATATAGGGCTGGGCCAATAAAACTATACCAGTATATATTGCGATAGACATGTCATCAATATCAATATAAAATGCGTTTTTTGGGTCGGAAGAAACCGAAAAGAATGAAGCATGCTGAGCCTGCAAAACAGGAAGCGGTGAGTAAGCAAAGGGAGGCACACGCTAAACAGCCAATCGTGTAACAGTATCAAATATCAAGTTTGGTTGTGTTATCTCTAAGGCTGCAGCTAACGATTATTTTTCTATCGATTAATCTATAGATTATTTTTTCGATTAATCGGTTAATCTATAGATTATTTTTTTCGATTAATCTATAGATTATTTTTCCTTTTACCGATTATTTTTTTTATTCAAAATGAAGATGAAAAAATAAATGTAGGCCCGTTTTTTCAAAAGGCATGGCTTTTATTTACAAAAAAAAAAGAAGTATGGCCACTCAGTCAACATTGACAACAACATGACTAAATATTCTGTAACAATGTAAACATTTAAAACCTTTAACATTTAACAAAATTAAAAGTAGCTTATTTGCTTTTTAATGTGCAAATATAAAAGTTAACATCCAGTGCAAATCTTAATATTCTGCAATAGTATAAGCATTTCAAAAGTAAAAGTATTGCTTATTTTGCTTTAAAATGTGCAAAAATAAAGATAAACATCCAATACAAAAAAGTGCAAAACGAAATATTCTGTAACAGTGTAAACATTTCAACAAAAGTGAAAGTATTGCTTATTTGCTAAAATGTGCAAAAATAAAGATAAACATCCAATACAAAAAAGTGCCAATCTAAATATTCTGGAGCACTGTAAACATTAAATATTGCTTTTAAAATGTGCAAAATAAACATCCAGTCCAACACAGTACACAATAACCAATTCTACTCATTCCAGTGAGTGACTAACAGTTGTAATGAAGAAAGGTTAGCATGTGTACATGCTTTGGTTTTCTTGTTTATAATATTCCCAGTAGCTGAAAATAGGCGCTCAGAAGGGGTCGATGTGGCTGGAACTGAGAGCTAATTAGCCTTCACCTCAAGCCAGGATTGCGAGCGAGCTGAGCTGCAGTTTAAGTTTCTAGAAGGTCAACGGGCTCATAGTGATGTTACTAGTAGTTGACTGGGAGGTGTTTATTATCATTTGGGGAGAGTCCGCTGCCTGATGCTCAGCTGCTAAACACCTATCTGCTCCACGCTGAAGCGCTGACTACATGCGCTCTGAATACGCACTGCTGATTGGCTGATAATGCTTCGTGTGTACCAATCAGATGGTTGTGTGGGTGGGACAATGCTGCGTGTGTACCAATCAGATGGTTGTGTGGTTGGGACAATGCTGCGTGCTGAGACAGAGCCAGACAAAGCAAAGCAGCTTGTTAAGACTTTGGCTTTAGCTTAGAAACTCGTTCGGTACACCCCCGTACCGAACCGAAAGCCCCGTACCGAAACGGTTCAATACAAAACACGTACCGTTACACCCCTAGCAGATACAAATGACACATTCATGTTTTTGTGTAATGATGACAACGTATGCTCGCGCGGACGATTGACTAGTTGATGGTTTTCTTTTCAAATGTTCGTTCATAGCCGTTGTGCTGCTATGATAGGCCATTTCCGCTCGACACAGTGTGCATACAACAACATTATTAGGCCGTTTATTGAAATACTCCCACACTTTTGGCATGCTTTTCCCCCCTCGCTCGCACCGCTCGCATCGTCTTCTTTGATCGTCTGCTTTGCGCTTCGCCATGACGGTAGTGTGACGTCATTATGCGACGCGTCGACGCACAAAAACGGCGTCGACGTATTTACGTAACCGATGACGTCGACTACGTCGACGCGTCGTTTCAGCCTTAGTTATCTCGCTGTCCCGCTGTTGCTTCTCTGCATGGAGTGAGAAGAAGAACTAAAGATGAGTGCTGCAGTGAGCGAAGAAATTGTGGATAAAACAGGAAAGGTTATCTCTACAATATGGCAATTTAAAAACATGTTTTCAAACACACCATAGTCCTTTGCCGCACTCATCTTTTCTTTTCAACCCACGTCCATTCCAAACGGGGACAATAGGTAGGGACTAAAGTGCAGGACTGTACAACTAAAATAAACAACAGAATATAACAAATGTGCTACTTTAAAACAATGATTTGGTCCAATAATTTTCTAAATAATAATTACTGCATAGCACATATTCATTTACATACTTAAATAAGAATAACAGACCAAATTAGATGTATCACAGATCACGTTATTTCCTGGCAATAAACCTTATCGTTACACTTCATTAAGCATTTCTAATGAATTCCTTAATTTTGAATCTTAATATAAAGAGGTTATTGTGTATGTAGATATTGGGATTTTAAAATGTTGTGTTTTCCATGGTTATTTTGACATTTCCTATCCTTTCTGCCTTGAAAGCTGAAGGGGTTATAATCAGAGGAAGGTTACATTTCAAATGAAAATATTAAAAGTTTATATTTTTTTCTCCTGGTCAATATTTTCCATAGTTCATAAAAAATATCAATAGTTATCGACATCGATCAATATAAAAAACTTGCATCGTGATACAATTTTCAGCCATATTGCCCAGCCTTACTCAAATAAATTATATAATACATATTTTCTCAATTTGATGCAATATCCACTTTGCAGGGCAGCACGGTGGAACAAGAGTTAGTGCATGTGCCTCACAATACGAAGGTCGTGAGTTCAATCCCGGACTCGGGATCTTTCTGTGTGGAGTCTGCATGTTCTCCCCGTGACTGCGTGGGTTCCCTCCGGGTACTCCGGCTTCCTCCCACCTCCAAAAACATGCACCTGGGGATAGGTTGATTGGCAACACTAAATTGGCCATTGTGTATGAATGTGAGTGTGAATGTTGTCTGTCTATCTGTGTTGGCCTTGTGATGAGGTGGCGACTTGTCCAGGGTGTATCCCACCTTCCGCCCGAATGCAGCTGAGATAGGCTCCAACACCCCCCGCCACCCCGAAAGGGACAAGCGGTAGGAAATGGATGGATGGATGGATGGATGGATCCACTTTGCAAGTATTGCAAGTTGCCTTTCTTTCTTGTAAATAATTTTAATGTCTGTGCTGCTGATTGGCGCCGTGCGTGGTGACGTCAACGGTCATGCATGTTCACAGGTATCGAAAAAGGAATTGTTAACAAAACCAGCAAATGATTCCCAGGAATCCTGAGAGTTGGTTCTCATCAATAATCAGTTTTCGATTCCCATCGCTATTTATTAGTTAACAAAATTAACACTGGTTCAACGGTCCTTGAATGCATTGTAAACACACCTCTGTGTCTTCAGAGTGGAGATCGATCACTCTGTTCTAAGAAAGCAATGCTTGTAGGTTCATTTTGCTCAATTAAATATCTTAGTTACTCACACAGAAATGTGTTTATATAAGCTTTGATTGGGGTATGTTGTTTCTTAATGGGGAAAGACATTATTGTTTCTGGTATTCATGTTAGCATTTAAGCTAGCGCTAGCCCATCCGTGAGTTCATCAAAGTGCGGCTATCAATCTCAGTTTTTCGATCATTTTAATCTAAAAGGGTAAGACTAACCGTTGAGAATTTTACCGCTGTTATCATTAATACCGTTTATCTTTACATCCCTAATTGGGATCAATGTGGTAATTTCATGCCCTTGTTATCCTCATGCACACACTTTGCCTTCGTGATAGCTTTGCATTTGTATATATTCCTGCAGAAGAGGAGAGTGTGTCTGATACTGCCCTAAACAAATAAAAGCCTAAAGGGGAAATCTTGAAACGGAGGCAGAGCAGACGGAGAAAAGGGGTGTGGGGTGGGGGCTAGAGAGCGAAGAAGGGAGCAATACTTCTTTGTGACTGAATTGCAAAGCGGGATTTGCATAAATAAGGCTGAAACCATCGACAGGCCGAGCCGGCGGCATGGCTGGAAATGAGGCGAGTGAGTTTGTTTTTGGTATATGCGCTGCCGCTTTTCTTGCCTCTCTTTTAAGACATGTCAGAAAAATTCACGCCGCTGTGGTGAATTAAAAGCCAGTGGACTCAGTTTAATGCAAGGCCATGGTCTCTCCCGCCTCTCGAGCCCACACCATTAACCCCAACCTCAGGTATAAATCGTAATCTCCCCCCTCTCGAGGGATTTTGGTGACGTAGCCGAGGACGGGGCGAGTCTCCTCACCACGCTTGCCGAGATTGCCGTGACATAAGCGTGTAATGAAATGTTCTCGTTTAGTGGCACTTGTACTGGAAAACCCTTGTCTATTGGCAAACAGACGCAGAAAATACAACCTTCTTTCTTCCTATAAAATTCAGGCATACATTTTCAGGTGATCATTCTTGCTTTCTTCTTCTGTACATACTGTACACATACAGTACTTGCTAGCGGTTATGCTACTGCGTTTATTTGCAAGGGATCCCAGGTACTACTGACTTTATCACGTCTGGTAAACATTTGGATTTATACAACTGCAATAATCGTTCGTTGATCAAGGAAATTCAGTCCAATGGACGAATGCAAGCGACCAGCGCCTTAATTTCCGCTTGATTTATATTTGATGTCAAGAGACTCAAAAGTGCAAAACAAAAAGTGGCTTCTGCCCAAGCGAATCAGCGCTTTTCTTCTGGTCACTCACAAAAACACCAATGTCCTGTGGCGTTGTGAATGCTACACAGAGACCTACTGAAAGAGACTTTTAAATGTCATCCAACAGAAAAATATGATGCTGATTTTAGGGTTGATCAAGATATGAGATCCTTTTTATTGCAATCTGCCATTGGATTGTCTTCAGTTTTATCTTCCAAATAGGTTTTGGTCTTGAAAAAGAAGGATGTCTTATTACACTCGATTTAATACATTAATTCAGACCAAACTGGTTTGCAATGCAAATATGTAGAGTAGGTTTGCGATATTCAAGGATACAAGGAACCTTGTCATACCAGCGCACATGAAATGGCACAAAATGTATTAACCACGGTCCCAAATTTCGCCCAATGAGTACTACAAGAACAAGGGTATGTACATAATATTTTAAATAGAATATGTCTGAGTAGGTTATAAATAGAATAGGTTAATAGAAATAGATTATAAATAAAATATCATCAATAAATAAAATACAATAAATTGTGATCCTGTAGTGCAAAATCGATAAAGCTTATGGTAATAATGCATGTTTACATGTAGCCTTGTCCCACAAATCTGACCGCGACAAGCAAACAACACAATGTAGAGTCCCAACTAGCAGGCAAGCGGCTAACGTCCCTTCACAGTGCGTGTTACTTATTCCCACCTTCATGACAACAAATAAACTGTTAATTTCATGTAACATTATCACTGGAGGACGAGTAATAGCTTAAGATGCTGCACTGCACACCATTGGAGGATACAATAAGCCATGCTAACCGCTAAGCTACAGCTCTTGAATGTAAACAAGGTTGGGTAGATTGATAAAAATATCGACAGTAACAATATCAAGTATAGTATCAGTATATGGTCAATACTGCAGTAATTGGATCCATATTTTTTATTATCACAAAATCTGTTTTTTGTGGTTTTTTTTTTTTTTTTACAAACTTAGGAAATAAATCCCTGGACATAGGAGGATGTGCAAAAGGATTTAAACCAGACCCAATAAGTGTTTACTTATTTTGACTTAATTTTAAGTATCAGTATTGGTATTGCCACTACTGCCCCTGTACCTACTAAGCATTGGATTGATACCATAATTTGTAGTATCGCCCAGAACTAATGTAAAGTATTGAAACAACAGAAGGATAAGTTCTTATTAGTACATTTAATCACACGTGTAGATAGAACCATATTACAACAGAAAGTACATATTAAAATAATTTAATTAAAGTACCAATGATTGTCACACACACACTTGGTGTGGCAAAATTATTCTCTGCATTTGACCCATCACCCTTGATCACCCCCTGGGAGGTGAGGGGAGCAGTGGGCAGCAGCGGTGGCCGCGCCCGGGAATCATTTTTGGTGATTTAACCCCCAATTCCAACCCTTGATGCTGAGTGCCAAGCAGGGAGGTAATGGGTCCCATTTTTATAGTCTTTGGTATGACTCGGCCGGGGTTTGAACTCACAACCTACCGATCTCAGGGCGGACACTCTAGTAACTAGGCCACTGAGTAGTAATCAGATATTAACAGTAAATTATCAAGTAGATTAACAGTTTTGAAAAAATAATAACTGGAAATTATGCAATATGTTACCGCATACATCAGCAGCCAAATAAGGAACCTTTGTAACCTGTTTTGAAATGTTTCTATTATCATTTATATATTGTGATACACATCGTTATCACAGGAGGCTACAATTATCATGATACAGGTTTTAGGCCATCCACAGTAGAGAGCAACATTTTAGTTGGGAACTAGGGCTGGGTGATGTATCGATATACTCGATACACTGCAAAAACTGAAATCTAAGTAAGATTAAATATCTCAAATAAGGGTGATATTTGCTTATTTTCTGTCTGATAAGATCATTCTTCTCACTAAGCAGATTTTATGTTAGTGTTTAACTTGTTTTAAGAGTTCTGGTCTTAAATGATCTCAGTAAGATATTACAGCTTGTTGCTGAGATTTTATGACCTATATTGAGTAAAACATGCTTGAAACTAGAATATCAACTGATGCAAAGCTGTGTCATCAACACTCACAAGTACAAAACTACCTTTTTAAAGTAATAATTTCTTACTTCAAACGTGAAAAAAAAAAATCATGATTTTGACACGAATGTGTCTCATAATTAAAACATGACAGCTAAATGGACTTTGCCGTTTTATTTTCAATGAAACAATAGAAAATACGTACTCATATAGTAGTAGAGTTGGCACAGTACAGTAAACTGACAGTTAATATTTAAACATTTAACATGTGACATTTCTAACAATTTTGAACAAAAATAGTTCATGCACATTCAGATAAATTCTTCAAAATTACAATTAGAAAAATTTGGCCGGGGGCCGGGCTGTAAATATGTGCACTAATTGACTGAAAGAGCATGCACTTGGCGCAATGATGTCATGTTATCGATGGAAAAATGCATTTTTAGACAATATGATTTGCCTGAGCGGCTAGGAGACCCCGAGAGTAACAAGCGGTTGCCTTGTTGCCTTTCCATTAAGAACAATAAATTAGTTTTTAGTATAAGTTTGCTGGTTTCAAGAAATGTAATGCCGAGCGCATATCATTATGTCAAGATAATGGCACTAGCATTTACTTAATTTAAGAATATTTTTCAACATATTGAGCAAAAAGGTCTCTTTTTTTTTCTACCAAGAAAAGTGCGCTTGTTATTAGTGAGAATATACTTATTTTAAGGTATTTTTGGGTTCATTGAGGTTAGCTAATTTTACTCGTTTTGGAAAGTCTTTACAAGCCAAATTTTCTTGTTCTATTGGCAGATAATTTTGCTTAGTTCAAATAAAATACCCCTAATTTTTCTATTTTATTTTCTTGTTTTTGAACACTGACTTTTTGCAGTGTATATCGCGGGTTTGTCCGTGCGATATAGAAAATGACTATATCGTGATATTCAAGTATACGTTCTCAAGCAGGTGCTTTTAGCTGCAGGCATTACACTACAGGCTTTTTTCACTCTTTCTTGTCTCTCCTTCTCACAGAGACTTAAAACAAGCGCACCTTCTTACATACGTCACATACTGTCACGTCATAAGCCCCCGCTGAGCAGAGCGGTAGCAGCATGGGTAACATTAGCTTTGATGCTAGCGGAGTGGTGCGAGTGGTAATACGAGAGAGAGAAGGTGCGAATCTGGTAACAAATGAAGGAAGAATTAATTCCCAAGAAAAACAGCACAGGGTCCATTGTCTGGCGGTGGTTTGGCTTCAAGCGGGAAGATATCGAACAAGTATGCGGCAAAAGCGTTGCTACAAAAAGTAGCACTTACTGCTAATGTGTAGCATCATTTGAAAAGTCACCCGCTAGAGAATGAAGAGTGCTTGAAACTGCATGTCAACATCTCCGTTCGGTGCCATACCAACAAAATGCCGAAGCAACCATTTCCAGATCAACAACATATGAAAAGATTAGTCAACAACAGGAGATAACGTCCACAGGAACCTACCACATAGCGAAGGACATAAACCATTTGATTTCCTATTATGCAGCTCATTTTGATTTGACAGTTATTGAAATATCTTGTGTGACATCATGCACAAAAGTGCACTTTATTTGTTTTAAACTGTTGTAGTTGCGTTCTGTACAAAAAGTGCACTTTAATTTAGTGTTATTTTGATATGTCATCTTAGTGACATGCACAAAAGTGCACTAATAGCTTGTTTTAAAATGTCTCTGACAATCTTGCACTTTCTGTTTTGAAATTACATGAATGTTTGTGCCACTGCTTAATAACTGTTTAATAAATACAGTATTGGTAAATTGACTTAATTGTGGTTTCCCTCTCTGCATGAAAGTTTAAAATTAGCATATATTAATGCAGTATGAACAAGAATGTTTTGATGTACACACATATAATCATCATACTGCTGTGATTATATGCATCAGGTGTTAATTCAAGGCTAAGGCAAAATATCGAGATATATATCGTGTATCGTGACATGGCTTAAAAATATCGAGACATTAATAAAAGGCCATATCGCCCAGCCCTACTGGGAGCATTGCAGTTTGTTGTAAAATTGGTCATTGGAATGACTTTTCCAAGGCTGGCAAAGTTAGTTAATGTGTTTTCATCCTCACTACTTTGATACCGTCAGTACATTTGTTCTCAGGCATTGTACTTCAGTAGACTTGAGTTAACTTTCTTTATTTTGTGAGAGTTAGTTTAGTGTATTAAAATGTTTGACTCTTGCTGCCTTTCGGTTTAGTCTTTTTTTGTTTCAAGCAAAAAGTTTACACTAAAAAGTCAAGAGACTTGTTAAAAATTTAATCGTTAGTGTTGTACATCATGTAAAGTTAGTAAAAAAAACAAAATCTGCAGCCAATGTACACGGAATGCGATTTTCCAATAATGTTGACATCTGTCATATTTTATGGCTTCATGTTTCTCCAAACTTGACTTGCGTTTTCAGCATTATTGGTGCCATTAATGATGCGGAGGCTACCTTTTTACACGGTCCCTGAGCAACAACTCCACTACAATACGTTTTAAATAACATGTGCTTCCATCATTGATAAATGACTGTTTTTGATTGGGTTGTTTGTCAGAGGAATCCAATCTGCATCATTGCCCCTTCCTCCTTTTTAAATATTGTAATTACTAGACACCATAGAGGGTGAAATATCAATATTGCATTCCATTTTTCTTTGAAGAACATGATGAACCACTCTGCTATTTAATTACTAGCTCATTAAAAGCCCCTAAATTGCTTCTCTCCCAATGTTTTTCCGGATCGGAATGAATGCATATTGATAATGAAACACAGTTGAATGGGTGGAGTTTTTCTTGCGTACATGCATCCAAACTATTTCTGGTTTGTAAATACAAAGGGTGTAACGGTACGCCATAATAACGGTTTGGTATGTACCTCAGTTGTAGGCTTACGGTTCGGTTAATTTTGGCATGGCAAGGAAACAAAATGCAAAACATAAACTTGCTTAGCTCTTGTGCAAGCTGCTCGCGGGTAATTCTCCAATAAATCCTCAAAAAAAGTAATAGCTTTTTAGGCAAGTGCAACGATGTGAAATTGTAATTAAACAATGTTAAAATTATTTCATTTTTAGAATATTTAAGTGAAGCATTAATAGTAGGGATGTTCCGATCAGGGTTTGATGCTGCCGCTTCCGATACCAATCATCCATGAGCGAGATTGATCGATACCGATCACATGTATTAACTTCACATTTTTCTTTTTATTTATGGTGAGCGCTATTGCCAGTTTAACAATATCAGCACAGTATTTCAAATAGTTCCATATTGTATTTGATTAAATACAATTGTTTAAGCAAATTAAAGTCAATCGTACACAATAACTAAACAAAGGGAAATCGGTGAAATCCCAGTGAAATAATTTTTGCCTTTTAAGTCTGTGTTCATGGAATTTTCCCCTTAATTTATCACCACTAACTAAAACAACAAAAACATTTTTTTTTAAAGAAAATACAAATACTGGCCTTGTTACTCTAGTGTCGATCGTCTCCTGATACTACCATTGGTGTCGACACTACCAACTTATGAATCAAGCCGCCCTCCTCTTATGTGTTGTGTACTGACCGTGACAATGCTGACACACCTACAGTTGTTCTTATATTATCCTCTCTGTAACTCTTAATAATCAACTTATTAATTTCCTGATAATATCTGCTTACTTTCTGCTTTAACGTGGATCTGTCTACACTTTTTAACCTTTACTAAGCACTTATTTCTTCTGTTAGCTAGCTTGCTTAGTGAGCCTGCTCCTTTGTAACATGTTAAGGCTCGTCCTCCAGTGATAATGTACATGATAATGATACTTAAGATCCCAAGATACGCTGTTCAATTGCTGTAATAGTGGTCATTATTATTAGCTTAGTGGAGCTGCTCCCCACTGTGTCTGGAGACGCTTAATTAGCTGCTAGTTGCTGGTCAGCTGGGGAACTAACTAGTCGTTGTGACTGCCATTAAAAGGCAATGGTGATAATGTACTTTTTCCACAAAAATTGGCCGATCGATCGGCACATCCCTAATTACTAGTTACCCATCTCTACTGATTTTTTGTTTATGTACTTGTCTTTGTCCATTCAGATATTTCCCCGGGATGGCAATGCGATTTTAAACAGGACACTTTAACAACATAAAATGTTTTTTAAGCTCTGGCTTCTCCGTGGCACTATCGCTAACAAAAGGCTGCACTGTATTTGTCTACTGAGCAAAGGCATGACTATATCACAAGGCACTTATACTTCTTGTCCTTCATTTGAGGGAACTCCGTACGCTCCTGCACAGTACCGAATGTTCCATACTGAAAAAGCTGATTAGGAATACATACTCGTAAACCCTTAGTTGTATCAAGATGTGCAATCTTTATTGAGCACACTGAGGAACTTTCAGTCACTCCAGCGTCTCATGCTGTCCCCCACCCCCCTTTCCTTATTGCAAGGTTTGTCCAAACAGTGTAAATTGGACACATAAGGCTCCTCTGTTCTTGCTCTCAAGAAGCCTCCTTATGCTCACGTGCCTTTGCGATATGTCCAGCGTAGAAGTAAACCACTTCTCCTGCAGACTGTTGAGAGATTAGTGCTGCTGCTGTAGCAGGAGTCTTGTTTTTTTTCCTCCCTCATTCCCGGTGACAACCCCCATACCGCCACCCCATCCCCCCTCCCCAAATTCTCTCCAACGCAGTCTACCTCCTCTGAAGCCAGTTTCTATTTGGAGTGTTTGGAAGAGCTCCTAAATATTTTCAGGATGACAATGCAATTTCACTGAAAGTCTCTCTTTTTTTTAATGCAATCCTCTCACCCACTCACCAGTGTAAGAAAAACTGCGACACCCCCTCTTAACTTGCACACCTCAACGTACGCTTAAAGACGCCTTTGAGTCATTTTACAGGTGAAACCGATCTTAGAGGTGAACATTGTCCTGCCTTTTCCCCCTTGTTGAGCTTTGTTAGGGTCGGAGCTGCAAAGGCTACGAGTAAGTGCGCCTTGCATTATTTTTCCATTTTTGAGGCCCTAACATGCATGAAAACTCACCAATTTTTGTAAGCGTTACCAGTCCGGCATAATTTTGTGGCTATCCAACACAACATTTTTAAATTGACTCTCTAGCGCCACTTTGAAAATTTGAAAAATTAGCCCCTGCCACCAGATTTAAGTATCGTCACGAAAATCGCTGGAGACGTCTATCACACACATAAAAATCTTAAGAACCTATATTTTAAAACAAACAGGAAGTCCGCCATCTTGGTTTCCCTCAACCATTTTTAGTAAAAAAAAACAGAAGTCGCACTTCAATGAACTCCTCCTCGGTACTTTGACCAAATGAGTTGCAGTTAAAATGACAGATACTAGACAGATTGGCAATAATATATTGCGAAGGAATTTTCCCTACGACATAGCATGTGGGCGTGGCATAGTGACACTCTTTTATCTGATGGCTCACCACAAATTTTTCAACGTTTATTATTTGGCTACACAAACTCAGATCTTGATCAGAATTGCTACAAATGATGACCCCCCTGAAGGGCTGGATCGGTCAGTACCTGTTAGTACCATTTTGTAGTGAGCGGAGCCTGGGAGCGAAAAGTGCTCAATAAACCTTCAAACTGTCAATACTGCACTTTAGATACATTTTAACAGTCAGAACCTTCTTCAACATTCGCAATCTATCTAAAAATTTCGATGGTAGGTTGGGCATTGGGAAGGACAAGTGTAATGCGTTTCCCCCGACTCGCGTCAAAACCGAGGTGCGGGGGCTGGGGACATGGGGGCCTTTTCAACACTGCTTGTAGCTTTAACTTTAATTTAACTTTAACCACAAAACGAAATTGAAGCTGCGAGCAGCGTTGAGAGTGCCCTCGCACCACCACGCAAGTCGAACGTGAGTCGCAAGTTAAGTCCTTCCCAATGCCCAGACCAACCATCAACAATTCACGAAGATTGGACCATGTGGAAGGAAGTCACGACTTTTATCATTTTCCACCACAAAGGGTCGATGTTGGTGTTGATATCAACGACTCGTCATGATCAGACCCCAACCTTAAAGCCTCATATCAGTTTCGAAGTAGATCCGATCATTTAAAATAAAGTAATGACAGTTTGATGGTTGATGGCAAGGGACAGTTTTTGCCACCAGGCTCCGCCCACCACGAATGAGTACTAATATGTACTGACCCATCCTCCACTTCAGGGTGTCATCATCATCATTTGTAGCAATTCTGATCAATATATGAGTTTGTGGAGCCAAGTTATAAATGTTGAAAGTTTTGTGGCAAGCCATCAGATTAAAGTTTGGTGCCATGCCACGCCCACTTCCTAAGGCAAAGGCAAAATTTATTCGCAATTTATCATCGGCCATTTGTCTAGTATTTTTCCACTTCAACCGCAACTCATTTGGTCAAAGTCCCTAAGAGGAGTTTGTTGAAGTAAGACCCCTTTTTTGCTAAACCAAGATGACCAACTGTTTGTTTCGAAATATGGGTTGTTGAGACTGTCATGATAGACGCCACTGGCCATTCTCGTGATTATACGTAAATCTGGGGAGAGGGGCACAATTTGTCAAATTTTAAAGAAGGCGCAAGAGAGACAATTTTTGAAGTTTGATTTTTTTGCCAGACAGGAAATGCTTGAAAAAATTGGTGAGTTTTCGTGCATGTTAAGGCCCTCAAAAATGCAATTGAAGTGGGAAAAATAATAATAAGTGGGAAAAATTATAATAAACAAAGCAATTTTAATAGGGCCCCTAATAAAGCAATCTGTATGCTTCCAAACCAACTCTGGATTTGTTCTGGGTTCCATGTAGTTTAAAATTAAGTTAATATTTTTAATATTAAGTGACATGAAACTACTCCAAAACAAACTTTTTATAGGGGACCTATGATGAACTTTGTGTTTTCGGAATGTTGTTACAATGTTAGATATTCGTTTTAAACAATGCCAAAGCATCAAATCATAAGGTTCATGCATTTCGGCGTGAGTTCACTGACTTCACTGTATACGTTCAGTATTGCTCAGACCGTAGTCTCTTTTTCCATTTTTGTTAACAGCCTCATTTTCTCTTCTCTTTCTCTCTCCACAGTGTGCCCAAGGGCCATTGAAAGCCCCCTTGAGGAGTTTCATAAATACAGAGTGAACGAGAAAAGACTCCTGGACTATTGTTATTGTTTTTACACATTTTTTCACACACACACACAAACAGACACCCACACACACAGAGGCGTGCGCACACACTCCACACAGAAAAGGACTTAAGGGAGAATGTTGGAGGTCCAAGAGGAGAGGCCAGCGGCGGCAGGTACAGCAGCGACACATTTCGGCAAGAAGGACCGCGGCAAGAAAGAGCGAGAGGACGCCAAGGACGGACGGGGAAACCTCGCCAACCTCGGGAATCCCGGCTCCAGGAACGTGCGAGCCAAAGCGCCGCTCGCGCACGCAGGCAGTCCTCACCAGCTCATCACTTCACCCTGTTCTGTTGTACTGGTAACCCCATCAATGCACTCCAATAGGCTAAAGAACTCCCCATCCACCAACACACAAAGGTGAGTAGATGTAGTATTTCGAACTACTGGATACAGTAGGGAAAGGATTCACAGGGCCCCATTCCATTCACTTTGCAATGCAGTCTGCTGAAAATGATGGAAAGTGGCACTCTACATAGCAACTGACACTGTGGACATTTTAAGATATTCAACAGTCTACTAAAGTGGACGGTGCACCCCCCCAAATCATCACGTTTCATGTGTCAGGTAAACCGCAACAAATTGGGCCATATGAATCCCCTTCCTACTGTGGGTTGCATGTATTCATACACACCAAACTTATTTAACCATGTCTTGATGGACCCACTCTGCATGATGCATTAGAAATGGGCCTTCCCCAAACTGTTCCCACAAAGTTAGAAGCAAACAATTGTCCAAAATGTCTTAATCAAGAATTAGAGGGAGTTAAGGGGTCTAATCCACCTCCTGTTTAATTAAGTAATTGAAAAAAATGTACATTGCTGAGGATAGAAAAGGTTGGGAAGCACCTACATGTATATCAGGGTCGTCGGGCCAAATCTGCCGCATCTGTCAGGCTTCCCTAGCGGTACACCCAGAAATGTTCACATGAAACATAATTATTGTTTTACACGCAGAAAACGAATGAAATCAAATAGATAAATGAACATTTAAAGGGGAATGGGAACCTATGATGATTTTAATCTACATTTAAAACACTGGATCAGAGGTATTCAACAAGGTACTGCAGGGATGTCGTGAAATTAGTAGTTAATTTGACTCAATTTTAATATTGTTTTTATTTCTCCTTGCAATTTTCCCACAACTTTAAATGTCTTTAAATACACATTAAAAATGATCCGACACACATTAGAATGGCAGTGGCGCGGTTACCCTACTCACTGTACCTTGAGTCATATTGTGATTTTTTTTTTCTACTTTAAAAAAAAACAAACTCCATGTGGTCTACATGATGTGTAATGGTGGTTCTTTGGTCTACATTTTCATAGATTTTGTTTTACAGACCATCTTCAAGCCACTTTCTGACTGTCTCTTCAGAATGCACCGTTTTGTGCAAAAAGCTTAGAAACTTGAGTCACCAACCTGTGTGTAATCGTACTAAAACCAAGATATTTTGTCATTGTATGTTTATACATATACAGTGGAACCTCAATTTAACAACCCCTCTATTTGCAAACTTTTTGATTTACGAACTTTTGGATTGGCCCAAGTATGTCTCCGTGTGGAACCAAGTCTTTGTACACCAAAGTTTGGTTCAGTCAATAATTTTTGCGCCTGCAGACAAAAACGCAGGTGTATCATTGTAGCGGAGGCGGAGCCTTCCACTCACTTTCTGCACTAAACACTCACTTTTCAGTGCATCTGTATGTGTGCCTTTTGTGTGTTTTCCCCCTTTTGACTAGTTGTGACCACTTTGCAAACTCAAAATGAATCCCACAAAGCAAACAAACCAGCATGGAAAAAACGAAGGAATCCATGTGGATCAAAACAAGACTATTTGCGAGGAGTACTGTACATTATTGGCGCTTCCAAATATGATTGATGAAGATTGACAAAGCAGGCTCCATGACCGTACCACAACAAGTTTTAAATGTGAAGACACCTGACTTTTCTGGAAAAAGTTGCCAGAGCAGATTTATTGCACAGCAGGGAAAAGATACGACAGGTACTGCACCTTAGGCAACAGAAGAGCCCACACAGAAGGGGGTGGGAGGGGCCCTCCAGCCCGTCTTTATCGCTCCTTATGTATGTCTGCTTTTTTCTTTTTTTTCTAATTAGGTGGATTTTACTTTTTAAAAATGTTTGTTATTGTAGCAATATGGTTGTTAAAGTTAAGGATTTCTGATCGTTTGGAAGGGCACCATAGTTGTTTCTGTGTGTGTGTGCTCATGTTGCCAGAACAGTGTATACGGCACAGTTTAGCTTGTTTTTAAATAGATAGTTCATTTATCACCCCTTGGTATGTTTGTTTGATATACAGTAGTGGTATAGCATTTTATATTGCTTTTAAAGTGTACAAACCTTCACTAAACTATGGACTTCAGTCGAGGAGAAAACCTATTATTATTCATGTTTAAATTGTTATTTGAACTCTGCTTCACTATACACACTTCCCGATTTACGAACCATGTTCAAGAACTAATTAAGTTCGTAAATCAGGGTTTCAGGGTTTTCAGTGTGGAAGTATCATTGACCAGTGTTGTTGCAGTATGTCCCTAAAGATTGTCATAAAAGTTATTTGAATTGTGTGTTTTTTCCATTACTTTCATTACAGCTAAATGGAGTATTTAGTGGAGCGCAAGTTTTATTATACGACAGGATCTTGCATTGACATTGAAGGTAAAACGAGAGTAAAATGCAGGATAAGTCCGGCCCCCAGCTTTCTGAAAATGCAGCATAAGTTCACATCAAGTAACATAGTGGATGAGTTGAAGGTGAAACAGACAGTTGTTTGCCATTCTGTGGTATTTTCCCAGCATGCGGGCGTACCTAAGTTAGTGGTAATGAAATTGAGTTAATGTCCCTATAGCCTCAACCAAATGTCCTCCCTGTGTGATCCGTAGATGTCCTGAGTTCAGGGAGTGCATTGTCTTTGGAACGTTTCCCTGCTAAGTCATGCTTCAGTCTCTGGAAACAGCTGCCTGGACTGCCAAAAAACGCTCCCTAGCCTTCCCTCCTTTTTCTACTATTCCTGTGTTTGTACATATAGTGAGATAGGCTGCGGTTGTGCTTTCTGGACTTGTTGGCATTCGCTTCACACTGCTTGTACAAGTGTGTACGAGGGCGAGTGGGAGGGAAGGATTAGGGTGTGGAAAGAAAGTTCCCTGAAAGTTGGATTCACGCTGCTCAACGGGACTGAGCTGCTTTTACAGCCAGCTAGTAAGTCTAAATGTTTGTAACATTTCACTGTGTGAGATTAGTTACAGTGTCAGTTATGTACTCTTTCAACCTTTGTCTTTTGTTGGGTTCCTAAGTAGAACATTAGACTTCCTTGTCAGTAGGATGATGCTCCATATAACATCTAACTTTGTCAACATTGACTGGATGTATGATGACTGGCTTACCTAACTTTGTGCCTCGGGCTTTCTAGCATCTTCCTTGTTTGAGGAATATAATTTGTCACGGGACGCCATTCATGGTAGTCTTTTCAAAATACTGTAGTATCTCAACTTATAAGCACATTGCTTTTCACGACGTAGGTCTCAACTCAAAACACTCATATCCAATTGGCCCTGCCCATTGAAATGAATAGAAATCAATTTAGTCCGTCCTTGGCCCTCTCAAAACACCACCATTTTAAGTAGCAATGTCTTTTAAAAATAAAAAGGAACTTTTAGATAAATACTCTCACAAACATTACAATAGAATGTACTACAAACAACTACAGCAGTTTTATAAAATGTAATAATATTGTTTACCTTAGGGAGTGGACTTTTGTAGGTGTCTCCCTTTTGAAGCCGTCATGTAACAATAGGATCTAGGAAATCGTTGTTTATGTTGCACACAGACGTGTTTTAGTGACGGACCTTAGAGGTTATAGTTGACAACAAGTGATGTGTATGTCTGTGTACCGCAGGTAATGCTCGGCTGTACAGTTTGTTGAGTGAGGAGTAGACGGAACAAATTAGCAAAGACAGCAACTGCAGATTCTCAATATTTTTATGGATAAATGTTTGCATGACAATAAGCTCAGAGACCGCTTGTGTCTCAAATTACTCGTAAATTGAAGTACCACTGTAATCTGTTCCAGTGCCGTCGTAAGACCTTGCACCTCTTCACACATCTTCTTATTTAACATTCATCGTTGTCACCAAATCCAAGTTAACCACTGATAGTAGTTTGGGAAATACATTTTTTGAAAATAAACAACATTCCGGGAGTTTTGTTTAATTTTAGAGTTGTACTTTAACACCTTAAAAAAAGGACAGAGCTCCTGTGTCCTATAAAGTATCTGTAACTCCTAAAAATGTCACAGGCTTTTGCGTTCCCAAACATTTATAGACCAAAACACATATTCTAAGTCATAAAAATGTTGCCAAACAACATCCCTGTGTGAATGCCAACACGTGTTTCATTGAATTGTTGTGCCTGTCTCTCTATGTCGCTGGCTTATATATCGAAACAAATATACTGTACATTATTTGTTGTAAATTTATAATAATTTTTAGACCAGTGATGTAACTCTATGAACATTTCCTATCACGGCTATAATGGCCCAAATTATTACAGTTATCATTATTATCACTGTATTGTTCAAAGTGCTCAAAAATACTTCTACACACACTGGAATCTTTTAACCACTTTTTTTTTTTTAAATATCTATAAATGTGTTTTGTATTCAGGGATAGGTACCGTTCGCATTTGAACCGATACGGTACTCAACGTTACCACTTTTTGGGTAATTGAGTGTGTTTTGGATAATAAAAGCTGATTTTTTTATTGCAACATTTAAAACTGAGCTGATTATAACTGTTGTTACATCTTTAATTATCACATTTCTGAGTCGTGTCTGCAGGTATGACACTGAGTTGCAATTGCAGCTGTCTAAGATTTTAAATGGCAGTTCTGTTGCGCCCTACAAAGTGCTACTACTCTAAGTATTGTACTAATTACGCACCAGCTGCATGATTGTAATGTGCATCATAGTTGTAGTTTTCATTAACAAATTTAAAGGTGTTAAAATTAAAAAGTCAAAAATTGTTAATGCTAATCAGTAGCATGTCAATAGCAAAGCCAATGCATCTGTGGAAAAGTGGAGCCTTACTTAATTTACATTGGCGTGTTTTTTGAGGCAATTTCTTTGTTGGCATTAAAAATTGCAACATTACCTAAAGGTATTTTGACTGACTCCGCTCTCATTTTGCTGGAGTGATCGCCATGTGTCGAAGTGCAAAGGCAACCGGGCGTGACGTCACGCGCAACCCAGGTCCTGAAGCATAGCACCATTGGATGTGAATCGGTGCCCGGGAGGACCTGCGGGATTCAAACAGTGTCAAAAAAGTACTGGATTCTGTCCCCATCCCTACTTGTATTCATGTTAGCATTTAAGCTAGCTAGTAGTTAGCACGCTAGCTGCTTCTCTTGGAAATTAGTAGTGTCACCGTGAGTTTTTCACAAGTGCCATAATCAATCACGGGTTTACGATACGTAAACTTTGAATAATAATAATAATAACTAATACTAACCGTAGGGAATTTTATCGCTCTTTATCATTATACCGATAATCGTTACATCCCTATTTCAGACCAATTAAGTGAAAGTGGATCATGATCTCTCACGGAACACTAATATGTCTCCTCACAGTGGTTGAAAAACACTCAGAGGATTTTTGACTTGGGTACGTTCTATTTTAATTAATGTAAGACTTTATAACTTCATGCATGACTGTATTTGCCTTTTGGTGAGAAAAGCCTTTGAAGATATGGCAGACATTACAAATTATATAAGAATAAAAGGGAAAGTTTAAATCTGGTCATTTTGGTCTTTAGTTTTGTAAAATGTTCCACTGTGCAGACAATATCGCTGGTGAAAAACAGCGATTTGTAATGGAAATATGCTTGAGCAATTGAATAAAATATTAAAATACTTCCCCCCCTTCCTTTTTTCAGCCCTAAACCGAAGGCGGAGGTCATGGTACGCTCACCTCCCGTCATGTCCCCCTCCACCGCCTCCCAAATGGACTCTAAAATGCCCAATCAGGGTAAGCCGGGGAGCGCCGGCAGCCAATCGCAGCCCTCGCCCTGCGACCCCAAGACCCTGGGTGCCAAAGGAGCACAGAGCGTGGCGGGGGGCATCGGGCTGAAGAACGGCCAGAGCCTGACGTCTGGCCCGAGCTCCAAAGTCAAAGTGAAACGGGAGAGAAGCACATCCGTGGAGTCGTTCGACCAGGCGGAAAGCGGGACGCCCACCAGTGAGGAAAAAGGTAAAGTAGTACAGTAAAAGAGGCGCGTGATTCATGGCGAGCAGGTTTCAGGGGCCGGTGCTACTCAGACCTTGTAAAGATTTGCTGTCACCGGCTATGATTTTATAGGTAAATGACGCCGTTTATCTTTGTAATGAAGCTTTTCACTGCTCAACACTGAAAGAACAGAAGAAAATGCTTGAATACTGTCATTTATGTTAATCTTGTCTAGGTGTAGAATGTTTCTTATTGGATAGTACAGTAATGGAATGGTTAATTCATCTTTTTTTAAATGTTAGTCTACTGTTCGGAATTGATTGTTAATTCATCTTGAAGCAGCGTGGCTGCAAGGTGCTGTTTATTCGGTCTCAGCTCGATAGCAATCAGTGCTGTTTTGTCAGGCTCTAAAACAGTGATTCTCAAAACCCTATCTAGTGGTATGCCAATAAATCAATTAAATATTCAAACTGTGTGTAATGTTACGGTCGTCAGAAATATTAAACATAATTATTCAATTAAAACCTCTGCCTGGTTTTTAATAAATATTTAGGCCTACTGCGTTACTGTACTTTATTGTTGGTCATGGTGGTACTTGGAGAGCCAAGTGTTTTTTGAGGTGGTACTTGGTGAAAAAAAAGTTGAGAACCACTGCTCTAAAAGTTTTCTGTCCTAGATTTGTCGCTAGTCGCTTTTATATATATAGCGAGTAGGGCTGGACAATTAATCAGATTTTGATTTCGATTATGGCTTCTCACAATTATGAAAATATAGTAATCGGGGGGAAAAAAAGATGAATGTGCCGCAGAACATGCATGCAAATTCCAGAGTTTGTGACGGTGAAACAGATGAGGAGTGAATGAGTGAAAAAAGAGCACGTCTACGAGAAGTTTGGGATGTTACCATGGTTACTACTTTTTAATTGACACAGCGCTAGTATGCCTAATCAATAATCACTCATTTCAATAGAAGTAAGGCATATGATTCCGCGGACAGAGTCACATAATTGGCCAATTAAATGGAATCCGCTGATAAACGTAAAATAATATCAGGGAAATTGACATAAATGTGAGTGAAATGTTATCATTGTGAAGAGAAGAGCCATTTATTTGGGAACATAGTGAGTCCGGTAGCTCTCGTTTATCCCCAACGCACTCAAACGCCGGCGGTCCTGAAATCAACAACGCGGAGACGATTCCATTGAAACAGCGACTAAATTACAAAGCTTAAACTAGCAGGAAAAATCCATGCACCCATGCACCTACAACACATTTTATCTGCTTGTGTTGTAACGACATCATCGATGTTACATTCATCTACAAACAGTGGTCGCAACTTGAGAGGCTCTCTTTTCTTTTTTTTTTTTTCTTTTTTTTTTTTACAGCCTCAAGTTGCCTTTTTACTCATCAAGCTGAGAAAAACAGCACAGCACACTTCCCCCCCTTCACAATAATAGCGCGGTGCGCCACATCCGGTCTGACTGCGCTAATAAAATAAATAAAAAGTACCTTACTAAAGCAAAAAGTACTTAAAGCACTTATTGATACATTAACACAAATATTATGCTTTGACCTAAACTACTGGTAAAAAATTGTTATGTATTATACTAATAAATGTGAGGATTTTTTTGCATTAAATTAACAAAAAATTTATTTGACACAAAAACCACAGTCTATGGTGGTAAAATAAGTGTAAAAAACTGAATTCAAAATAAATAGGAAAAAATGAATTTTTATGTTTTTTTATATTGCTATTGTTATTTAAATGTATAGTTATTGCTATTATTTTACTTGTTGTGGTTTGTTACTAATGTATATCCATTTAAAGTTGAGTTTTAGTGCTACAATAAATACTCATGTTTTCAAATTAATAAATAATCGTGTAATTAATCGCGATTACAATGTCAATCAAAATAATCGTGATTATTATTTTTGCCATTATCGTCCAGTCCTAATAGAGGGCTCCGATTACTCGCTTAATCTAGGAACAAAGTCATTAAGTTGGCAACACTGAACCCTCCTGCTCTGTCTGCTAATTCTCTGGTAGAGCAGGTATGTACAGTATGTGGTATGTTAAGAATCATCTACTTAACAAAGTTGTTACAAATGCTTCTAAATTAGATGCTGACATATGCGGTAGCATATTACGTCATTTCTGGTTGTATTTTTTTGGTCAAAACTGTTATTAATCCAATTGCTAATTTAGTGTTAATATCTGGTTACTTTCTGTTGTTGTAAGATGGTTCTAGCTACACATTTGTTCAAATGTACTCAACACTTATTCTTTTGTTTGGATACTTTACATTAGTTAAAGGCGATACTATAAATTTCGGTATCGCTCCAATACCAAGCAGTTACAGGGATCAGTATTGGTCATACCGATGCTGATAGTGATACTTCACATTTTCAAGATCAATCAATGATTACATTTTATAATCACAATGTTAATCAGAGAAAAACACAGGATGATGGTCTAAAAATATCAAATACATATTTAAATGATTTTTTACTATTGGCTCTGATTTAAATCCTTTGTTTTTTTACCCATAAAGTGTCCAGGAACTTGTTTCCTGACTTTATACACCAAAACTAAAATTGTGATGATAATATAATCGATCTAACCACTGTAGTATCGACCATATACCCATACTATTGTTACTGTCAATCTTTGTATATATCTTCACACTTTTTTTTGTTTGTTTTGGTAACTCTAGCTTAGCATATCCTCCTATGGTGTGTAATGTAGCATGTTTAGCTATTCCTCGTCCTCCAGTGATAATGTACATGTACGAAACTTAGTTTATTTGCCGCCATGGAGATGCGGATTGCTGACTCAGAAGTGGCTTTGCGCTGTGGAGGGACGTTAGCCGCTGTGCGTTGAGGAACCGTTCATTTGCTCGTCACTGTCAAACACAGCTAGAATGTGGCACCAACATGTTTCATCATGATATAGCGGCGGTATTAAAATCTCTATTGTCTGCCAATGTATATCATTTATATGGTATCTATCGCGCACATAGACAGTCCCATTATAATGTGTTTACGAGCTCAAAAGGGCTGAAGCTGACCTTATTATTGAAACATGGTTGTTTTGATTACCCACTTCTTAAGTACACATATAGTGTATTATAAAATGATTAGACGATGCCCCGTGCTCTTCAGGGATACACTGTAGTCGTCTAAGACCATGTATTTCTTGTTAATTAAAGACTGTGCGCAAAGGCCCCACACTGTCCCTTCTATTGTCTTTCCCACTGCTCCGTGTAAGACCACAATTGGTTTTGTCCCTGCAGACAGCAGCCGGGTAAAGAGGATGTGCGTGGCGGAGAGAAGGCAGCCTTACAGTGGAGCCGACTGGTGCTCTGGGGGAGAAAGTGACGAAGACGACAAAGGATTCTTCAGTAAGTGTCTTTTGAAATATGTGGTTTTAAAACGCACCGCAGAACACAATCAGGTCCTGAAGCCACGCAGCTGTTGTCTTCCCCGCAGACTGTAACTCCAGTGACGTGAAGCCCTCGGACTCTGTCAGCCATCCTACCTCCAACGCTGGACTAAGCCGCTCATCCACGCCCTCCCACAATTTACTGGGGGTCCAGGGCTCCACCACGGAACCTTCTAGCGGGCCGAAAGCTGGCTCAAAAGTCGTCTATGTCTTCACTACAGAAATGGCTAACAAGTAAGGACGTAGCAAGTGATTCTTAGCATTGCAAGAATGTAGTGGTGAGTCTAAAACGACAACAGAAAGCAAGAAAGTGTTCAAGCAAACTGTTTGGACCCGAATATAAGTTTCTTGATTTGATCTTTGGTCCATTAAACTGAGGAGTATTTCACAGACAACTGTGCTCAATAAAAGTATAATTAACCATCTTGTGGTGAAATCTAAGCTAGTAAAAAATACAGAAATCAACCTTTGTGGTCAACCCAGCAATAATATTGGAATATTGATTAATTTAATCTCGTCAGATGCTCACTCAAGTCTGTGTTTTTACTGCCGTAATCGTCTTCTTTTTTACATTTGGATTAGATGGTACAGTACCAAAACACACAGCCTTAGCTAGGGATGTAACAATATGAACATTTCATATCACGGTGATTGTCAGCAAAATTACCACAGGCCCATGAACAGGTTTTATCCGGCCTGCGGAATGAGTTTGCTTAGTATAAAAATGAGCCGAAATTCTTGAATGAAAGAAACTGCTGTTCTAAATGTGTCCACTTGATGTCGCAATAGCAATTCTTTGTATCTTTGTAGATGATGCTACATATGTAAAAACAAATAAACCACTTGATGTTAGTGCACTAGTCGATGAAAATTAGCAAACTACATAAATAACATCCTGTAATTTGATTTTGATATTATTTTTTTATCTTGATGGATTGAAAATTAACACCAATGAGTTGACTGATAAACATGATCACATAATTTATTCAGAAAGTATAAATAACGACAAATAAAGGTAGAATTCTATTAACCCCAACAACTTTAGGATTTCTACATTTTCAGAATGTGCTTGTTCTATTTTTAAACAAAGAAAACAATCTGAAGTTGTCTTTATTTTTACGTTATCGTGCCGTGATTTTACCAGTCCGGCCCACTTGGGAGTAGATTTTTCTCCATGTGGCCCCCGATCTACAATTAGTTTGACACCCCTGGTAAAGATGAATGTGCTTAAAAAGTACGGACACGCTTAAAAACAAGTTGTATTAAAACAAATCTATACAATAATTTCGTGGCAGAAGAAATTAGTTATATAACAATATTGTTCTGGCACCTATTATTTTTATTTGAGTATTTAAATATGTTTATTTTTTACCGTTTTAATTGTAGTTTGTGTTTTTTTAATGATAAAGAAAATAACGTGTTGGTTGCGTCACGTCCAGTTTATGTGAAATGACGCAAATTCACTTCCTGTTGTCACATTACTTCGATAAATGATTGACCTCTCTCTGTGAGAGCACAACATGCACAGTCGGATAGGGATTCTTATGGCCCCATTTGTCATGGTTCACCTGTAACATGACAAATTGGGGGGGTGCACCATCCACTTTAGCCGCCAGATATCAGTAGAGTGTTGAATATCTTAAAATGTGTTTTGTGGAAATTCCAACTTTGACCACAGTGTCAGTTGCTATATAGAGTGGCACTTTCAATTATTTTTAGCAGATTGCATTGCAAAATTATTAACACCCCTTCTTCCTCTTACGCGAGATCCAACCAGGAATGGGGTGCTATGAATCCCTTCCCTACTGTAGGTATAATGTGGACAATTGAATATCTGAATTGACAGTAATATGTTAATACAAGTTTAGATTGGGGAATGTTGATTTTTAAAGGAGAAAGACGTTACTGTCTTGTGTTTTAATTTTAGCATTTAAGCTTGCGTCTCCAGTAAATGAGCGGTTTGTATAAGGGTGTTGAAAAAAATCGGTTGACATCCGAATTGCGATCCCTATTTATTTTGATTTTAAATCAATGTTCAAAAATCAATTTGAAAATAAATGTATTGCATTTCTCTGGCTTACTCGCTGCATGTTTACGTCATGCGTCAGCTGGCAAAAGGAGCATTTATAACCTGTTTTGAAAATGTTTTGTTATAATTTTTATACAAAATAATATGGTTTGAATTGAGAGTAATTTCTGAATTGAATTGTCCCCAACCAAAATGGAACAGTGAGTTGTTGTACTAATACAGTATGTACAAACATGTACTTAGAAGGAAATAAAAACAATTCAGGAAATTAATATTATGTTAAATTAATATTAATTGTATTAATATTTTGCATTTTATATGTTTATCTGTTTATTTTAAATCTTAACTTTACAAATGTCATTTATATAAAGTTTGAACAATTTTGGTCCCGGTATTGATCCCTGGGGTACACCACAAGATACATTTAACGTCATAAACCTATGTTCGCCTAGCTTCACGTATTGCTTCCTGTTAGTTAAGTAGCTTTTCATCCAGTTCAAGACCAACCCTCTGATGCCATACTGTTTTAATTTGTTAATTAATATATTATGATTAATTGTGTCAAATGTTTGTGTTGGATCCTTTAAACACTGCAGCTGCACACTGTTTACCATTTGTTGCATTGGTCATCTCTTCCCTCATTTCCATTAATGCAATCGATGTTGAAATGCTAGCTCTGTATTCGCCAGTGTTCCACTTTTTATCTATGAAATTTTCCAATCTGTTGTCAGACAATTTTTTTTAGAATTTTAGAAAATTGTGAAATATATAAGTATTATTACAACAATTGTTTCTGTTTGCTGATTGCCTGCCTTTCCATCTTCAGGGCAGCTGATGCGGTTCTAACTGGCCATACAGAAAACATCATCACCTTCCACATGAAAAACATTTCTAACAGCAAAGACAAAGCTCACCTTCTTCTGGTAAATGAGTGCCATTAATTCCATGAATGTTTCGTAAACATGTTTTGTTCAAACCATATTTCTGTTTGTTGGTGTTTCAATTAAAGAACAATGCAGCAAACGCTCTTCGAAATGACTCCAAGTCTTCCCAGCAACAACCGTCCCATGGCCAAGATCAGAGCCACCAGCCCGGGTCCAAGCCGTCCTTAGCGGGCATGGCGGAGTCAACCCCGCCCCAGTCCGGCAGCCAGGGAAGCCAACCTGGTGTTCTGTCACAAGACGGTTCGTCCACTGCAGGCATCGAATCCAAAAATCTTCCTGGTAGCAGCCCCAGCAACAACACAGCCCCAATGGACCAGACGCCCATCAGCCAACCTGAGGCAGGCCTCAACGCTCCCACGGGGGGTGAAGGAGGGCAGGGTGGAGGGCCTCCTGGCCCAGGTCTGACACCCCAGCAGCAGCAGCAACAGTTAGCCCAGGAACTTTTAAACATGGAAGCCAACACAGAAGGTCTATCCCAGGAACAGTTGGAGCATCGGCAGCGCTCGCTACAGACGTTGCGGGATATCCAGCGCATGCTTTTCCCTGACGACCGAGACGCCCCTCCCCCTGGGCCTGCACAGCCCCACGGTGGGCCCCACGACGGAGGGCCCGAAGGTGCACCACGAAGATCTGAGCCAGGCCCTTTACAGGCCATGATGGCGCAGTCTCAAAGCCTTGGACCACCGGGTGGGCCAGGAGGACCTCGCCCGCAAGGTCCGCCCTTCGGTCCGCCCCACGGTCCCAGAGACATGCCCCCGTTTCCGCCAGATGAAATGGGTCCCCACATGGGGGTTCCGGGAGGCTGCGGAGATGGCGATCAAATGACCCCGGAACAGGTGGCGTGGTTGAAGTTGCAGCAGGAGTTTTATGAGGAGAAAAGGAAGAAACAAGAAATGCAACACCGGCCACTTCCTCCAGACATGATGATGCACCCCCACGGTCCACGTGGCATGATGAGAGGACCCCCGCCTCCCTATCAGATGGGCCAAGGAGAGATGTGGGGTGGACCGAGTGGGCCGCAAGACCCTTACCCAGAACGCATGGGCATGGGCCCTGGCCCCGGTCCAAGAGGCATACCTTCACACATGCAGAGGATGCCCGGCTTCCCAGGCATGATTAATCCTGAGATGGAGGGACCTCCACGGCCGGGGATGGGATGGCCCGAGGACATGCCGCCTCGCATGGGGGATGCACGGGGATTTCCCGTAGGTCCCGGGGCTATGTTTTCTGGTCCAGGCGGTAGAGGGGAGCGCTTCCCAAACCCTCAGTCAGTCCAAGAAGCAATGTTCCACCAAGGTATGGGGGCAGAGAAAGGCCTGCCCCCTGGCATGATGATGGACATGCAAAGGATGATGGGCCACCAAAGAGGTGGAATGGAGCCTGGTAATGGCATGGGTATGTTTCCCAGAATGCCCGGTGACGGTCCCATGAGCCCGTCGTCAAGGCTCCAGGGAATGGGGGGTCGAGAAATGGGTCCCGAGTTTGGCATGGGACCCGGTCCTGGGCCAGGATCTCACATGCATCCTTCCAAACTACGAGAGCCTCCGATGAACATGAGTCCAGATGAGATGATGAGAATGAGAGGAGGACCGCCGATGGACAACATGGCTGCACAAGGCAGGTCGATGCAAGGCCCACCTTTCTCTGAGCAGCCACAACCTGGAGACTTTCCTCTCGGGCCTGGGCGACCTTTCCCAGGGGGTCCTGGAGGAATGAGGGGCCCGCATGGAGAACAAGCGTTTGGCCCAGAGCACAGATCTACACCAACGGGAGGCAATGGTCGCATGAACCACCTGCCTCCTAATGCTGGGCCTCCACAAGGCCAGAGAGGGCGCAAACCAGCCGATCTGAATGTCCAGGGAGGAGGCGGGCACTCGCCCAGCGTCAACCCGCTCAAGTCGCCCCCTCTGAGGCAGGTGCAGTCTCCCATGATGGGCTCGCCCTCCGGAAACCTCAAATCACCGCAGACGCCGTCCCAGCTGGCCGGAATGCTCACGGGCTCCACAGGCCCTGCTGCTCCTCCGGCGCCTCCGTCATCGGCGTCGATGAAGTCGCCTCACTCCATGATGGGATCAGCCGGCGCCTCTCCTGTTCACATGAGATCTCCTTCTCTTCCCAACCCCTCACCGGGCTGGGCCTCCTCGCCAAAACCGCCCATGCAGAGCCCTGGGGTGCCGCAGCAGGGCGGCAAGCCCCCGCTTAGTATCACCTCGCCAAACATGATGGGGAACATGGAGCAAGGTATTGTACAATTTTTGTCATCAAAACTGTGTTTCCAATATTTACTAATTGGACCATTATGAAACGCAGTAGGAACTTTATATATAAACATCTGTAAAATGTAATTCATAGTTGTATGCATCATGTAAGATGTCTCCACATTTGTTGTTTGTATTAAGGGTGTCAAAAAAAAAAGATTTTCAATTGAATCGCAATTTTTATTTTAACGATTCTTAATTGATTTAAAAAATTTTAAAAAAAAGATTCAACAACAACTATTTTTTTTTAAATCTATCCCGTACTGCTACTCAGGGAAAGCATATTCTTGATGTAGATGCCCATACATGTTGTACAGATTTATTAAGTGTGGGATACTTCTCATGTTGCCTTATTTGTATCTGACTTTAATAAATGTTTAGGTAGAATTTTTGTAAACAAAACCAGTTTTCTTTGAAATAGTATAGAAATTGATCAGAGCTGTATTTTTTATGGAGGAATGTCGTTAATTATAGAACTGCCATCCAATGTTATTAAAAAGTATTCATTTTGAATCGAGAACCAATTCTAAATCAAATCGTTGCCCCCAAAATCGAATCGAATCGTGTGGTGCCTAAAGATTCACAGCCATAATTTGTGCATTTTAAATAATATTAATCATCTATTTTTTACATTAAAAAATACATTTAATTGAGAAGCGTCTTTTAAGAAACCCAAAGGACACTTTTTTTTTTTAAATTATATTTTATAGGATATTCTTTATATTTTAAGTTTGTCTGCACATGTAAATATAGTGAAATTTTAAATAATGAAATGATAAATATCAATTTCTGGGTCCAGACCCTCCATTGGAGAATCATTGTTTCAAGTATTAAACATTTTATCTTTTTTCTGTATTAGAAAAACAAACAAAAAATAAAGTGACAAGGTTCAAGTGTTGAAATAATTGGTTCTCAATTTTCTAAAATGATTATATAATGTATATTTTATTAAGTATATCCAAAAGGCCTTTAAAAAGACTGGCAAAAAAGTTGTTTGCCCCCCCCAAACGAAAACAGAAGCGCCTCTAAATCACATGGTTCTAATGTAGCAATATGACACCATGATCTATGGTCCTATGTCTATATTAGTGCGTCCAGTAGTCCACTGACTCCACCTTGTGGTCATACAGATTACTACATCTCACACTGACACATCACAGCACAGATTGTTTCAAATGGGACTTGTAAATGTTATATTTTGGTTACATCCTCCAGGTGGTAATGGCCCCGCCTCCGCCCCACCTTCCTCTGGCGCTCCGTCAGGGTCCATGTCCCTGCCGGGCAACGTGCCGTCGGGCAGCCCTTACACCATCCCTCCCGAGCCGACACTTTCCCAGAACCCGCTCTCCATCATGATGTCTCGCATGTCCAAGTTCGCCATGCCCAGCTCTACGCCACTTTACCACGACGCCATCAAGACCGTCGCCAGCTCCGATGACGACTCGCCCCCGGCTCGCTCCCCGAATCTGCCTTCAGTCAACAACGGTAACTTGAAGCTGCAGACGGTTTTGCATAAAGTGTTGCTGTAATACAGTGCAGACGCCCTCCATGGGTTGTGATCAGAATGCATGTAATAAATATATTTGGATTTTTAGACTTAAAAACTGAACATTTAGTTGTTAAGTTCTGTTTGTGCACCTGCAAACACGATAATGTTTTCACAGATCTATGCTTGTCAGTCCCCTTAAGGCAGTGGTTCTCAAACTTTTTTTGTCATCCCCCACTTTGGACAAGGGGGAGTTTTCAAGCCCAACCTGCCCCCATCGCCCCAACAGAACGCTAATGCCAAGCTTAACATTTTCAAATTTATTGAACATCAAGTAACATCAAGTTGTATACATTCAAAGTCAATAACATAAAATAACATCAAGTTCAATAATAAATAAAATAACTGTGCAGCTGTGGTATAACTTGCATCAAGTTCAATAATAAATCTAACTGTGCAGCTGTGGTATAACTTGCATCAAGTTCAATAATAAATCAAATAACTTGCATCAAGTTCAATAATAAATCAAATAACTTGCATCAAGTTCAATAATAAATCAAATAACTTGCATCAAGTTCAATAATAAATAAAACAAAAGTGTTATAACTTGCATCAAGTTCAATAATACATCAAAAAAAGTGTTATAACTTCCATCAAGTTCAATAATAAATCAAAACAATTGTTATAACTTGCATCAAGTTCAATAATAAATCAAATAAAAATGTTATAACTTGCATTAAGTTCAATAATAAATCAAATACAAGTGTTATAACTTGCATCAAGTTCAATAATAAATCAAATAACTTGCATCAAGTTCAATAATAAATAAAATAAAAGTGCCACTTTGCAATCTTTGCAAAAAAAAAGGAGGAGCTATGCATTTTGGCAAGACAGGGCTAGTGAACATGAGTTTTACAGTACTCCAGCATTAGTGGCTGCAATGAGCCTGTTTTGCACTGCACAGCTTTTCAAATCGGGGTTGCAGGCTTGACACTGCCACTGTTAAAACCTCATTGAGTTCGGGGCTGAGCTGCCTTGACGCGAGTGCTTCCCGGTGAATGACACAGTGTGTCCAATGCGCATTTGGTGCAACCCTCTTTATTAGAGCCTGCAGCCCGTTTCTTTACCTTGCCATGGTCTGTGCGCCATCAGAGCAAAAGCCCACACAGTTTTCCCATTTAAGGTTGTGTTCTTTGAGGAAACGGTCCATTATCTCGAACAGCTCATCAGCAGTGGCTCTATTTTTTTATGTATTTGCAAAACAGCAAATCCTCGCACAGTGACTTGCCATTCACAAAGCTTCCGCTTAGCCCCGCCCCCATTAGTTACTTGCTATGTCTGTCAAACTTTCGCTCCTACCTAGAAATTTAAAGCCTACAGGAAAAATAAGTAATTTACATTTATTTATATAGCGGATTTCACAGACAGAATCACAAAGTGATTTACAGTGTGTATAAAAAATTAAAGCATAGTAAAAAAAAAAAATCTAAGTATAATTAAAAAAAAAAAAAAATGTAAAGTGAAATTTCCTCCTGTCATGTCTCTATTCCCCACCAGTGGGGGGCGCCCCACACTTTGAGAAACGCTGCCTTATGGTGTGTGCCAAGTTTTGGACGATTCAGCTAAACACACAACAAACTTTGGGGTTTCATAACAGCGCCACCATGTGGTGTATATGTCTGGCAAATAATGGTACAGTATCACAGTGGGGGTGCATGTTTTAGCTAATATTCATCATTTTGTGAGCTGTGGTCCAGGAGTACAGTGTGTTCCAAATTATTGTAATAATTTAATACATTAATAATCTTATATAAAGCATTTAACAAATTATTGCCGCCTAATCTACAAAGTTTTTTTATAAGACGAGTGTAGGCTCATAACTTGAGAGGCTTTGGATATTTCTTATTGCCGAGAGCTCAAACCACTCGTAAACGTTTTTGTGTGTCTGTATGCGGAGTAAAACTATGGAACAAACTGGACTTACAACACAAGCAATGCCAAACTATTAATCCATTTAAAGGCCTACTGAAATGAAATTTTCTTATTTAAACGGGGATAGCAGGTCCATTCTATGTGTCATACTTGATCATTTCGCGATATTGCCATATTTTTGCTGAAAGGATTTAGTAGAGAGCTTCGACGATAAAGTTCGCAACTTTTGGTCGCTGATAAAAAAGCCTTGCCTGTACCGGAAGTAGCGTGACGTCACAGGTTGTGGAGCTCCTCACATCTGCACATTGTTTACAATCATGGCCAGCAGCAGCGAGAGCGATTCGGACCGAGAAAGCGACGATTACCCCATTAATTTGAGCGAGGATGAAAGATTTGTGGATGAGGAAAGTGAGAGTAAAGGATTAGAGGGCAGTGGAAGCGATTCAGATAGGGAAGATGCTGTGAGAGGCGGGTGGGACCTGATATTCAGCTGGAAATTACTACAACAGTAAATAAACACAAGACATATATATACTCTATTAGCCACAACACAACCAGGCTTATATTTAATATGCCACAAATTAATCCGCATAACAAACATCTCCCCCCTCCCGTCCATATAACCCACCAATACAACTCAAACACCCGCACAACACACTCAATCCCACAGCCCAAAAGTACCGTTCACCTCTGTAAAGTTCATGCAGCACATATATTTCCCCAAAGTTACGTACGTGACATGCACATAGCGGCACGCACGTACGGGCAAGCGATCAAATGTTTGGAAGCCAAAGCTGCGTACTCACGGTAGCGCGTCTGCTATCCAACTCAAAGTCCTCCTGGTTGTGTTGCTGCAGCCAGCCGCTAATACACCGATCCCACCTACAGCTTTCTTCTTTGCTGTCTTCATTGTTCATTAAACAAATTGCAAAAGATTCACCAACACAGATGACCAGAATACTGTGGAATTTTGCAATGAAAACAGACGACTTAATAGCTGGCCACAATGGTGTTCCAATATGTCCGCACAATCCGTGACGTCACGCGCAAACGTCATCATACCGAGACGTTTTCAGCAGAATATTTCGCGGGAAATTTAAAATTGCACTTTACTAATCTAACCTGGCCGTATTGGCATGTGTAGCAATGTTAAGATTTCATCATTGATATATAAACTATCAGACTGCGTGGTTGGTAGTAGTGGGTTTCAGTAGGCCTTTAAACTATTATACAAACTGGATTTACAACACAAGCAATGCCAAACTATTAATCCATTTAAACTACCGGTATTATACAAACATGGGGTCTGGTTCAAATATAGAGATGAGGGTCTTTAATTTGACCTGCTGCTGTACTCTGTCTCAAAGTGTTAACATGTGCTCAATGTTTCCTTACCATTATTGCTATGTTGTCTATTACCATTGTTAGTATATTCATTATTCCTACATTGTTGATACAAATTATTGTTACAGTGTAATAATTATTGTTACCTGTGGTAATGCCACTATAATACAACATCTGTATTATAATCCTTGAACAAAGTAAGAGTGAAACTCATGTGAATAATCACTGAATGGAGAACTGGGGGTGGGATTAAATAAGTTATCTTCCTCCCACTCCCTTTCAGGCAAAACTGGACAATCATGCATTACATACTATACATTACCTTTTGCACTATATTAATTTATATTATTATGTGTTGTCAACTTTGTACTTTTTTATGTCATTGCCTGAAATAAATAAATAATCAATCAAATATTTAATTGTGCAAAGTAAATTTTTCTAAAATTTTCATGAATAATTGATTCAAATGTCAGTCAGTATAATTTTCAAGACATCAGCCGTTAGAGTTTAATTCAAATTTCATTGAACAAATCTCGAAAATAACAGTATTTTAACAATAAATAAATACAATAAATAACTCAAAGTGCACTGTTCCAAATGATTAAGCAGAACAGCGTTTCAAGACATTTTATAGGCTGTACAGAACTCAAAATGGTCACATGTTGAATTTGTAGCATTATAAGACCATATAAATTAAAATATTTTTGATCGAAATAACTTTTGATGAAACAGGCTGAGTTACATGTTAATATGGGACCCCTTGCTTGATATCACTTTCATAAGACCTGCATCCATTCAACTTGTGAGTTCTTGGACAGTTTCAGCTTTAATGTATTTGCAGGATGTTAGAATAGCGTCCAAGAGCTGCTGCTTGGATATGAACTGTCTCCCACCCTCATAGATCCTTTGCTTGATGATGCTCCAGAGGTTCTCAATAGGGTTGAGGTCAGGAGAGGATAATGGCCACACCATCAGTTTCTCTCCTCTCATTCCCATAGCAGCCAGTGACTCAGTGGGGTTCTTTGCAGCATGAGATGAGGCATTGTCATGCATGAAGATTATTTTTTGATTTTTTTTTCTCCCCATGATTCCAGCCCAAAACATGACACACCCCCGCCCCCTTGCTGCCGTCTCAGCCTGGTTGGGACATTGTGGCCATTCACCAACCATCCGCTGCTGCAGCCATCTGGGCCATACAGGGTTGCACGACACTCATCGCTAAACAAAACTGTTTGAAAATGAGTCTTCATGTATTCCTGAGCCCACTGCAACCATTTCTGCTTGTGAGCATTGTTTAGGGGGTGGCCCAATATTAGCTTTAAGCACACTTGAAAACTTCTTGAGGATCCTACACCTTAGTAATACATATTTGCTGCTTTGCAATGGCCCTTTAGCAGCTTCTCTCTTATTTCGATGTAGTTGTCTGGCAGAGACTTTTTAAAATGTCGCCTTTATCTGCACGAACTCGCCTGTGCTCTGAATTAGCAACACATTTCTTTACAGTTTGATGATCAAGCATACATTTTTTTGGAAATATCCAATGTTCTCATACCCTGAGCAAGGTAGTGTACTATCTTACGCTTTTCAGCAGCAGAGAGGTCGTTTTTCTTCCCCATATCGCTTGAAAACTGTGGCCTGCTTAATAATGTGGAACATCACTTTTAAGCAGTTTTCCTTTGATTGGGCTCACCTGGGAGAGTATTTATCACAGGTGTCTAAGATTGATGTCAATGATCTACAGAGCCTTGAGACACAATGCCATCCATGAGTTTAATGGAAAACCCCCAAAAATAAAGGTTTTTGACTAGAGATGTTCGATAATATCGGACTGCCGATATTATCGGCCGATAAACGCTTTAAAACGTAATATCAGAAATTATCGGTATTTGTTTCAAAAAGTAAAATGTATTACTTTTTAAAATGCCGCTGTACGGAGTGGTACACGGACGTAGGGAAGTACAGAGCAGTTGCGTCTTCCAGTCATACTTGCCAACCCTCCTGATTTTCCCGGGAGACTCCCGAATTTCAGTGCCCCTCCCGAAAATCTCCCGGGGCAACCATTCTCCCGAATTTCCACCCAAACAACAATATTGGGGGCGTGCCTTAAAGGCACTGCCTTTGCGTGCCGGCCCAATCACATAATATCCACGGCTTTTCACACACACAAGTGAATGCCACGCATACTTGGTCAACAGCCATAAAGGTTACACTGAGGGTGGCCGTATAAACAAGTTTATCACTGTTACAAATATGCGCCACACTGTGAACCCACACCAAACAAGAATGACAAACACATTTCGGGAGAACATCCGCACTGTAACACAACATAAACACAACAGAACAAATACCCAGAACCCCTTGCAACACTAACTCTTCCGGGACGCTACAATATACACCCTCCGCTACCCCACCTCAACCTCCTCATGTTCTCTCAGGGAGAGCATGTCCCAAATTCCAAGCTGCTGTTTTGAGGCATGTTAAAAAAAATAATGCACTTTGTGACTTCAACAATAAATATGGCAGTGCCATGTTGGCATTTTTTTCCATCACTTGAGTTGATTTATTTTGGAAAACCTTGTTACATTGTTTAATGCATCCAGCGGGGCATCACAACAAAATTAGGCATAAGAATGTGTTGATTCCACGACTGTATATATCGGTATCGGTTGATATCGGAATCGGTAATTAAGAGTCGGACAATATCGGAATATCGGAAATCGGCAAAAAAGCCGTTATCGGACATCCCTATTTTTGACTCTTAAATGCAATTTGCATAATCATTTGGAACACAGTGTAGATGATAGTTTTTGTTTACATGTAATTTAACATGGCCGTCTTCTTCTGTCCACAAGGTATGCCGATGAACCACCAAGGCAATCCTCGCATGATGGGACCTGGCAACGCAGGACCCATGTCCGCTCTCAGTCCCCTGGGTATGAACCCAATGGGGTCCCAGCCGCTCTCACACGGCATGCCGCCGCAAATGCCCTCCCCCAACGCCCCCAACATGGGCCCCGGTATGATACCTCACGGCATGATGATCCCACCGAATCCGCAAGACCCCGCCGGCATGGTGAACCCTCAGATGATGCCCCAGGGACGTCTTGGGTACCCTCACCGAAACCAGGTCTACCCTCTCACCCAGTCTCCGTCGCAGCAGGGCCCCTTCTCTCCGCACAACGGGCCCGGTCCCCAAGGATTCCCAGGCCACCCCATGAGCTTCCAGGGTGAAGGAGGCCCCATGGGAGGGCGGATGGGGTCCATGCCTCACGGAGCAGGACCAGACGGGGTCATGTGTAAGTCGAACACCCCCGGAGGACCGGAGTTCAACAGCATGCAAGGTGGGTTCAGCGAGGCGGACCTTCACGAGGTGATGCGGCCGGGAGCGTCCGGCATTCCTGAGTTCGACCTGTCCAGGATTATCCCGTCGGAAAAACCCAGCCAGACTCTGTCCTACTTCCCTCGCGGCGGAGGAGACAATCCTGGAGGCAAAGCGCCGCACCCTTCCGGCTTCCCCATGCAGGCCATGATGGGTGACGGTCACCCGAGAATGGGCATGCCTATGCAGGGCATGGGGGGGATGCCCGGGGGACCCGGCGGGGGAATGGGCCCCCAAGACATGCCGATGGGCAACCCCGGCCACAACTCCATGCGCCCGCCTGGATTCATGGGCCAAGGCATGATGGGCCACCAACCCCGGATGATGTCCCCCGGGGGTCCGGGAGGGATGATGCAGGGGAGACAAATGGCCCACCCTGGACCTGGGGGATCCCCTAACATGATGATGTCACTGCAGGGCATGGGCGGCCCCCCGCAGCAGACAATGATGATGGGGGGTCAGATGAGGCCACGCGACATGGACATGGGCTTCAGTCCGGGTTCTGGAATGTTCTAAAGCGGGGAACTTTGTAGAATGTTCTCCGGCGGCGCGTCGATAAGACTGAAAGGAAGGAAGTATTATCCACAAAAACGGACATCTTTTTGCCACATTTGGAATCATGAACTTCAGAATGTATGAAATTGTCGTGCAAAAAAAAAAACTGTTCTCGTGGTTTATTTTGTCATCGTTTTTTGACTCTTAAATGGACTGAAGCTCAGCGTGGAGATGATACAGTATACTTTTTCCCAAAATAAGAAATCTCGGTATGGAACAGGCTGGAGACCAACGATGGCGTTGAAAGGACTCCATCCAATGTTTTTTTTGACTGTTTCTGTATAGTATACACGTGTGTGTGTGTGTGTGTGTGTGTGCGTGCGTGTGTGTGTGCGCGTGTGTGAGAGTGCGTGTTTCTGTGTGTATAGGCATTCTATCAGTGACCTCTCGACCTCCTTCTTACCCGACTTTATTTGGGGAGGGGGAGGAAGCGCCCCCTTAAAAAAATACTGTACTGTTTACCATTGGTGGGCTATTGGAATTTTAGTCTATTTTAATTTCCTTTGTAACTCCAGTGTATAACAAACCAAACTATGACCTCATTAAGATAATAGTATTATTAAAGAAAGGAAAAAAAAAAGCACAAACATGGACCGTCTGCCGAAAGCGTCTTCTTTCTCTATTTTTACCACATGAAGTGTGTGATGGGAGGGGGGATACTTTGCAGCATAGTGCTCCAAAATTGCCCAGGACTTCTTTAGCCAGCGTGGATACTATTGCTAAAACCCAGATGTGCTTTGTGTCTTCTCGTTGGTTTTTTTTTTTCTTCCTGGTTGACTCTGGGTGAATCATTCCCACAGCAATAATCCCCCCAACCCCCTCCAATGGTCAGCAGAACGGAGTGGCTCAGCGCCGCAGCAGGTATGCCATAGAACTAGTTAGCGGTAGTTAAAGGCACCCGGAGTGAGACACCGATGTAAACACGCACTGCTTTTACCATCCAGTTGACTTCCTCTTCTCTTTTTCTCTGTTGTATAAGCTTGTCATTGTGTTTCTCCGTTGGCTTTGGTGCAAATAGTCTACCAGGGCTGTGGTGATGGACTACAAATAAAAGATATTGTTTTGGTATATACATGTTGTCCATGCTTTTTATGTGGATGTTTTCTTTTCACCTTTCTTTACATATTTCCCAGCATTTTTCCAAATGTAGCCCTTCATAGGGCACTCATTAAAATCCTGTACTTGTTTTTGTTTTTTATTTTACTAACATATTAGTAAAATGAAAAATATCCTCTAACCCCGAGTTTGTTTTTTTACAATATTTTCTTTCTGTTTCGGTATTTATTTATGTTTCTCAGTCATTTAGATTCCTTTACCAGTTTTACCCTAATATTAATTTCCCGATATTCTCATGGTGCAGATGGTTCCAGGTTCGATTCCACTCTAGTCAAGAGAGCGAGAGTGTCCTTGGGCAAGTGTCTTGCCAAAAATCACAAAGAAATCTTCTGGGGGAGGATGACGCCCCTACAGGGGTTTGGTTTACAAACTTTCAGCCCCACCTAAAACAAAATTCACCAGCTGCCACCAGGGGCGGATTAAGAAATTTTGGCCCCCTGGGCCTGACATGGTCTTGGCCCCTCAACCCCCCGCGCGTGTGGGCGCACACACACGCACGCACTATGCAAGAAATACTGTATACTGTGAACAGACATGCACACTGTACTGTACAGAAGAGTGCACATACTGCACACACACTATTAGGTATACCACACAGACACTGACAAGCACAGGTTTCACACAGACACAGGGGGAGGGGATAAATGGCCTAAAAATAAACATTTTTGAAAATGATTACACCCACTTCAGTGATGGTGCATTGGGTCATTTGAGAGATATTATGTATTGGAAGTTGGTAGCTATCATGAAATAAACCCCCCAACCCACCCAAAAAACTAAATCGGACATGATTTTTGCCCCCTTTTCCTCCCTTCTATCATTAAAAATAAAATAATATCTTAGGAAAACACATTGGCATAACGGCAGCTGTGCAGCAAATTGAGGCTCAAAGTCTGTATCTATTTGTGGTTAAGCTTGAGGAGAAGGAGAAAGGTAAAATGATAACATGCATCGGAGAGCACCACAAAGAAAGGTGTAGGCCAGTTCATGGTACAAGGGCTGCATGCAGGTCAAGATAGCCCATTTCCAAGAATGCTATAGTGGCTGGACAGGCACTGGACATGTCCTGAACTCAGTGTCAGACGTGGCTGCCGAATACTTGGATGAAGTGAAGCAGCTGACAGATCTCATGCTGCCCCATCTGAAGACTGTCCTGGCCAGGCAGAGGATGGATGAGGAGACCTTCCCAATGGACCCTGTCAGTGAACAGGCTAGTAACATTGATGGCACCCCTGTGCACAACATTGGGATGGAGAGACAATGTGGCAAGGTGGACTACAAACTGAAGAAGTTGGGCACACTGAACGCAGTCAATAGGTCAATAATTTTACAGAAGAGCCAGGAGCTTCAGAGGTTTCAAGGCAGCAGCACAAGCAAAAAGGGAGGTTGAACTCAACTGGAGTAAATTCATGAAGGCAAAATTCGAGAGTAGGGCAGATGAGAAACAAGAGATGGCTCAAAGAAAGGAGAGTAAGAGACTAGACATGCTGGACACACTGAAATCTTTTGATGGCCCCTTCACGATAGTGGGGAAGTTGAAAAGTTCCTTGTGGATGAAAGTCTGCACAAGAATGCAAAGCTGCAGAGAATGAAGCTTGAGGTTCAGTTTGCCAGAGAAAGCACCAAGCTTCTGCCTAAAGTCAATCCTATCTTCACAATCCAGGTGACACTTCCCAGAAATGGCAAAAGTGCAATTCTCCAAGTCATAATGGATACTTAGAATTTTATGGTGGTGGTAAGTATTCATGAAAACAGGTAGCCTAACATTAGTGAATGGGTGAATTCTGGAAATAACCTAAAAATCTTACACAGTGCACCTTTAAGCAAGGGGTTTCTTTCGTGCTTTCAATTTTGCAAAATCATCCACCACATCATTGAAGTCCAACTCTCTTGTCAGCTCACTCTCAATTGCCATTAGAGATAACGCATTTAATCTTTTCTGAGTCATTCTTGTGCGCAGCTCATTTTTTACTCTTGACAAAAGAGAGAATGAGCGTTCTCCCTCACAGTTACTGACCGGTAGAGTGAGAAAAATCTGTAGCGCAATGTATGTATTAGGAAACGTAGGCTGTAGTCCAAAATGTATTATTGTTTTGAGCAGTCCTGAAGGGGTCCTCTCCTCATCAGTGTTGTTGAGCTGTATAAAAGATTTGAACTGTATAAGCTCCTGTCCAAGACTTTCATTGAGGTCAGATGGGTATGATTCAGTGAGAATCTTGGCCTTGTGAAGGACTGAAGCATTGGACTCTGTATCCAAAGAGAAAAGGACACTGAACAAATTGTTCAGATGTTTGTAGGCCTCCAGACGGTGATTAAGGCTTGAACTCAGTTGATCAATAGAGGCAATAAATGTCTCTATTTGAAACAGTTGCCTTCCCTCAAGCACAACATCTGGGGATGCTGATTCATCAGCAAACTTTTTACGTTTCCTCGTCCGTTCAGCCCTGTAAGATGGGGTGCCACCCAACATGTTTAAGGCTTTCTGCTCAAAATGATCAAATAGATCTCTTTGGGAGAGAACAAAGGTGCGCAGAGATTCCAGCAATCTAACTGCTGTACCAAGGTCCATGTCTGCTTTTTGAAGTTGCAGACTTGTGGCCTGAAATCTGGACAGAACAGTGTCCCAAAAGCCTGCCATGAAGGCCATCTCAAGTGAATCCAGCTTCCGCACTAGACTGTCAGCTTCAGTTCGTGTGTCTCGTTTCTCTGTGTCATCAGTGGAAATAACCTGTAGTGCTGCTTTTATTTTACTGTAGTTCTGCCACAGTGCTTTGGTAGATTCTGCACGGCAACTCCAACGCGTGTTGGATAAAGCTTTAAGTGTGAGATCTATGTTGGAATTGCCAAATACCCTGTCCCATCGGTGTGTGGATGCAGTTGTGAAGTTGTAAATAGACTGAATCAAGTCAAAATACTTAGAGACTTCATTTCCACATCTGTCAATGCTGTTGACTCCCACCAAATTCAAAGAGTGAGCTGCACATGGAATATAGTGTATTAATGGGTTGCTTTTCTTTAAGTGAGCCTGCAACCCATTATACCTCCCTGACATGTTGCTGGCATTATCATAAGCCTGCCCCCTGCAATTTGACAGCTCTAACCCTAGATTTTCCAACACAGACATGACACAGTTAGCCAAACTTTCACCTGTATGGCTAGTAATGGGCTCAAAACCCACAAAGCGTTCAACAACACTGCCCTCTTTGCTAACAAAACGGAATATGAATGTCAATTGGTCCACATGAGATAAATCTGGGGTTGAATCCACAATGATAGAGTAGTATTTGCTTGCTTGCAGTTCATCTGCTATAGCCTGTTTGGTTTTTGCACCCATCAATTCAATGAATTCCTCACAAATGGTGGAGGACAGATATGAGGTATTACCTCGACCCATCTGCCCAAACTTTCTGATGTGATCCTTTAGAAAGGGATCAAATTCAGCCAGGACCTCCAGAATACCAAGGTAGTTCCCATTGAGAGGAGACCCTAACGATTCATTTTTACCCCTAAATGCAAGGCCCCTTTCTGCAAGGAATTTAATGACTGCAACAACTCTTTGTAACACCTGCCTCCAATAGCTGCTCTCTGCCTGAAACTGTTTGAACAGGTCTGCATCAACTGTGGCACCTTTGGCGCGGTTCAAGACTGCTTGCATGCAGGTTATGTGCTCAGCACTTCGCTCATGTTCACCAAATCTTTCTGAGTGTTTCCAATCACAATAGCCTGTCACAAAAGAATGCGTTTTTGGGGAAAACAGTTTGCATGCAAAGCAGTAAACATTACCAGTAGAGGGAGAGTACATCAGCCACTCTCTTTGTACTCGTTGTCCATTGGGCAAGTGTGAAGTAAAATGTTCATTGTTTAGGCATCGGGTTTTGCCTCCTAGCCCACTGTTCCTCACAGAAGCTGGATAATGGCTGTGACGGTTGTGAAATGATTTTGCACCTCTTTGAATAAGAACTTCCTTCATTGACTCAGTGAGGGTCTCAGCCCATTTAGCGGGATCACTAGGTAGAGTTGTCACTGTAGATGGTGTTGAAGAAAGATTCAGCTCATTTTCTATGCTGTCCAGAGGTGCAGTGACCTCACATTCATCCGAGCAACTGGCTACTGCTGAATTGGTTGAATCATAAGCATCAGAAGCATTTGGTTCAGTGTCTACACTTGTAGTGGTCTCAGGATCTTGGGAGCTACATGCTAGCTCAGGTGCATTGCTAACCTTAGCTGAATTTGCAGTAGCATTTATAGAATTGCTTTCAGCAGATGTCTTTGTACTGAAGAAGCTGGAGATATTTGGAACACTCTCAAGTAAAACTGATTCCTTTTTTTTCTTTTCTTGCTGAATTTTTTTTCTAGCTCCTCCACTTAAACGTTTATGATCCATATTTCCCTTCTTTCTTTGCACATTGGCTCTTTGCCTATCACAACAGATAAACCAACTATGTGTGTGTGTGTGTGTGTGTGTGTGTGTGTGTGTGTGTGTGTGTGTGTGTGTGTGTGAGTTTGTTTGTGTGTTTATGATCGGTGCTGCTTCCTTCAAGTGTGTGAGGTGATTTAGAAAACTAGCAACCCAGCATCAACACTCCAAAGCAGAGAATAACAGCTTACTAGCATAGACAATTGAGAGCAGAGAATCAACTGATTCGTCTGATAGACAGCAGGAGAGCAGAGTGGTCAGTGATGATCGAATCAAGAAAATGTCTAAATGGCAAGGGAACAGACTGATTTGTACTGAGGAGAAAGAGAGAGAGAGCCAATTACAGTGAAATATATTCCAAAAGAGCCAAGTGACTAGCTGAAGGCAGGGACAAATGCCTTGGAGTGACCAACAAGAGTGCAAAGTACCAAATGGCAAAATGTGGAAAGACCAACAGGCAGATCTGCTTTTACCTCTTATCTTCACAACCAAAAAGTTGCTAAATGATGTTTTCAGTCGCTAGCCAGGTATAGCCAAAAGACGCGAAATCTAGCGGCAAAGTCGGTCAATCACACTGACAGTGAAACAAATATTTTGAAAAGATAATAATTGTACACCTTTGTGCACTTTAGTCTTCTATCTAAATATTTTCACAAAGGACACCAAGGCAGCTTGCTAGCTATGATGGGAGCAACAATGTCTGATAGACAGCAGGAGAGCAGAGTGGTCAGTGATGATCCAATCAAGAAAATGTCTAAATGGCAAGGGAACAGACTGATTTGTACTGAGGAGAAAGAGAGAGCCAAGTACAGTTAAATATATTCCAGAGCCAAGTGACTAACTGAAGGCAAAGACAACAGCCAGATACCTTAGCAGAGACCAACAAGAATTCAAAGTACCTAATAGCAAGATGGCGAGACCAACACAATAAATTGTATTAGGATTTAATTTATTAACGTTAATCTTAACAGACAAAAAGTTGCTGAATAATGTTTGTAGTCGCTAGCCAGGTATGCCCAAAACAAGAGTCGCTAAACCTAGCAGCAAAGTTGCTTAATTGCAACACACTCTAGGATTCAGGGGAATTAAGGATAATAAAGATATTAATTGTACAACTTTTTGTACTTTTTTTCTAGTTTTTTGAGTCGCCAGCCATGTATGGCCAAAAGTCGCTAATTGAATGCCAACGTTGCTTAATCGCCAACACACTGGGACTCACTGAAGGACTGACTGAATAAAAAAGATAATTAAGATAATTGTGTACTTTTCTCTTCTGATATTTTCTCTAAGGACCCCAAGCTATCTGCAAGCAGCAATAATGTCTGACAGACAGGAGAGCAGAGTGGTCAGTGATGAATGGCAAGGGAACAGGCTGATTTGTACTGAGGAGAAAGAGAGAGAGAGAGCCAATTACAGTGAAATATATTCCAAAAGAGCCAAGTGACTAGCTGAAGGCAGGGACAAATGCCTTGGAGTGACCAAGAAGAGTGCAAAGTACCAAATGTGGGAAGACCAACAGGAAGATCTGCTTTTACCACTTATCTTCACAACCAAAAAGTCGCTAAATGATGTTTTTAGTCGCTAGCCAGGTATGGCCAAAAGACGCGAAATCTAGCGGCAAAGTCGGTCAATCACACAGTGAAACAAATAATTTTAAAAAGATAGTAATCGTACAATGTCTTGTACTTTTGTCTTCTTTCTTAATATTTCTCAAAGGACACCAAAATGTCGCTATCTGCAGGCAGCTTGCTAGCTATGATGGCAGCAACAATGTACCTTAGAGTGACTGACCAACAAGAGCTCAAAGTACCTAATGGCAAAATGTGGAGAGACAGACACAATAAATTGCATTAAGATGAAGAGAACTGTTGCTATTATTAATCTTAACATCAACCAGAAAGTCGCTAAATGTCACCAGCCAGGTATGGCCAAAAGTCGCTTAATTGGCCACACACAGTAACAGAGAAACTAACAAAAAAAAGATCATAAAGATAATAGTTGTACAACTGTGTGTACTTTTGTCTTCTTTCTAAATATTTTCCCAAAGGACACCAAAATGTTGCTATCTGCAGGCGGGAGCGTGCCTATGTTCCCCGGGTCCTATGTTCCCCGGGTCCTATGTTCCCCGGTTGTTCCTGGGTCTTTGTATGCGACCGGGGAACTTAGGACCCTTTTTCTAAAAAAGGGTCCTATGTTCCCTGCATTGTATCTGGCGAAATTGCGAAATTGTGCCCTGACCAAAACCATCCCTAAACCTAACCTGTCACAGGGCGTTGTGGAGCACTTTTTTTTGGCGAAATTGTGCCCTGACCAAAACTATCCCTAAACCTAACCTGTCACAGGGCGTTGTGGAGCACTTTTTTGGCGAAATTGTGCCCTGACCAAAACCATCCCTAAACCTAACCTGTCACAGGGCGTGCGGCAGCAGATAGAGCAACTCAAACGCGAACTTCCTTCCTTCGACAACTTAAACGCGTCTCTGTCATGCGTGTCTGCGTGCGTCTTACTTAGTCGCGCATTGGAAGCAGCGGGGAACATAGAACCCTTTTCTGGAAAAAGTGTTGTACGTTCCCCGCAGCGGGGAACATAGAACCCTTTTTTTTAAAAAGGGTCCTTAGTTCCCCGGTAGAGGGGAACATAGGACCCGGGTAACATAGGGACGGGGAACATAGGGATGACCCGCTGCAGGCAGCTTGCTAGCTATGATGGCAGCAACGATGTCTGCCAGACAGGAGAGAGTGGTCAGTGACGATCGAATCGAGAAAATGACAAAATGGGTCAAAGACCAAAAAGTTATTAACTGACAGCAGTGACAAATGTCAGACTGTAAACTTTCTCGAAAGAAAAGGACAAAATGGGAAGATGCTGATAATAACAGCAAAATGGAAAATATAAGAATTTCCAAGTAATGCTCAACTCAAGTGTGTGTGTGTGTGTGTGTGCGCGCGTTAAACTTCTTGTTGAATGATTTCAAATTATCTCTGAGTCTGAACTGAGGGAAAGGAAACCAAATTTTGAGCAGTCTCTCACGAGTTCAAAATACCAAATGAGGAGATTCTAAAAGAACAGACCGGTTTATGAAAGACTTGATGGGGGAGGGGCACAGCTAAGAATACTTGAGTGAGATTCTGTGATCCAAATTCGAGATAGAGCTTTTTGATAATGATAATTTGTCAGAGTAAGGTTGTGTAATCAAAATTTGAGAATGAGCTTTGTCAATCAATCAAGAATATTTGCATTAAGTTCTGTGATCAAAATTCAGAAACAACCTTTAATAATTGATAAAGAATATGTGAGTGAGGTTGTGTGATCCATCCAATTTGAGAATTAGCTTTGATAATAATGATTGAGAGCCTCTGGCCCTCTGTGGATCATGGCCGCGGGGCCAATTTTGCCTGGCCCCTTGGGGCCTCTGTGGGTCGTGGCCGCGGGGCCAAGTTGGCCTGGCCCCTTGGGGCCTCTGACCCTCTATGGATCGGGGCCAAGTTGGCCTGACCCCTCGGGGCCTCTGGCCCTCTATGGATCATGGCCGCGGGGCCAAGTTGGCCTGACCCCTTAGGACCTCAGGCCCTCTGTGGGTCGCGGCCGCGGGGCCAAGTTGACCTGGCCCCTTGGGGCCTCTTACCCTCTATGGATCGTGGCCGCGGGGCCAAGTTGACCTGGCCCCTTGGGGCCTCTGGCCTTCTGTGGCTCGCGGCCGCGGGGCCAAGTTGGCCTGGCCCTTTGGGGCCTCTGGCCTTCTGTGGGTCGTGGCCGCGGGGCCAAGTTGGCCTGGCCCCTTGGGGCCTCTGACCGTCTATGGATCGTGGCCGCGGGGCCAAGTTGACCTGGCCCCCTGGGGCCTCTGACCCTCTATGGATCGTGGCCGCGGGGCCAAGTTGGCCTGGCCCCTTGGGGCCTCTGACCGTCTATGGATCATGGCCGCGGGGCCATGTTGGCCTGGCCCCTTGGGGCCTCTGGCCCTCTGTGGGTCGCGGCCGCGGGGCCAAGTTGACCTGGCCCCTTGGGGCCTCTTACCCTCTATGGATCATGGCCGCGGGGCCAAGTTGGCCTGGCCCCTTGGGGCTTAAGATTATTATTTTTGCAAAAGTAGTTTTGCTTGGGTCGCGGCCGCGGGGCCAAGTTGGCCTGGCCCCTTGGGGCCTCTGGCCCCCTGGGCCTGGGCCCGGTAGGCCCGGTCATTAATCCACCTATGGCTGCCACTGATTATGATGTGTTCTCATTTTAGGCAAAGTATAAGACAATACTTTCTTAACAGTATAATTGTAACCAGGAATATGTCTTCAAGTAACAATATTCAAATACTAACATTGTTGGGTAAAACAAAATTTGGTTATATTCTGAATCCAGTGAAACAGATTTTAGCTGATATAAAGACTTTCAGGTGTTTATATGTGTTTATATTTAAGTATTTGGCAGATGCTTTTATTCAAAGCGACATACATAAAAAATAGATATAAAACAATCACTTTAAACATTATCATTTAAGGGAAGAATGTGATACAAAATATCAATACAAAGTGTCAAAACAGAATAAACTGCTGCTGCAGCAACAGAGATACAGTCTATAGGTCCCTAAGATATATAGATATCTAATGTATTCATACAGTGTTTATGTAGGATATACGCATGTATATATAACCTAATCATATTGTTTTTTCAATTTAAAAATAGCTGACCGTTTTTTCCCCCTTCTCTGGGATTATATTCCCAGTTTTGATCTCAGACGTCTGGTCATTTATAGCATATCAGAATATTCTATTACTGTTAAGCAAACTATGGATAATAAAACACGCCAAAACATATGTCCTTTATCATAGCTACACGTATGACAAAAACCCGCGTGAAAATCAGTGGTATTTAGTGGGGTAAAATGAATTAAATGAGCTGACAGTTCATTGTTCCTGCCAAATGAATTGCACTGAGTGGAGCGGATCACCACTCCAAGATGGCGGCCCCGCGTCTCGTCAGCGCCAGTAGGCAGTAGCGCTCGATGCTGCGTCTACTTATAAGATGTCTATGGTTTCAGTGGTGGACTGTGGTCCTAACTTTTACCCCTGTTGGCTTTTTGAATCTTTATCTTCCTCATTTATTTAAACTTTATGTTATTCAAGTATGACATTTTTAAATGTAATTAATTTAATTGACAAGCAATTCTATTATGGTCATACTCTTGTTTGCTAGCGGCTACGATTTCAGTACTATTGAAGATCTTTGCTCCTTCTCAACTCTGTGGTAATATTCTTTTCACAAAATACAACCAATAGTACGTTACTGTTAAATCTGACTTGTGAAAAGTAATCCCCCGATTCTTATTTTCAACAGTCCGCTCATTTGAGCAGGAAAACGCTGAAAACCAGCCCGACATCTTTGTTTTCTACCTGTCAACTGTCAGTTTAGGCTGCTCGCCGGCTCCTCATCACCACTTCAAGATGGCGGCCGAATCTCTCGCGTCACAGCAGCCAATGCGGCGTCTACTTATAACATATCTATGATCGCATGCCTGCGTTTCAAATGGTGACGTTTGACTCCGTTTTGACCAATCAAACAGAGCCAGGCGGTCACGTGATTAACTGCGGTGTAGTGATAGGTGCTGGAAACGGATATTACGTAAGGGTGCACCACTACTATTATGCCGGCTGAAAAACAAGCGTTCTGGAATAAAACATGTTCCAGTCGTAACTATCCAGTGTATTATTCATACGAATAACACTTGAAGGTGGCAGCGGTGACTAAAGTGATCACCCACGGAGCAGGACGAGAGGGGGAGTTGTCCGAGGAGAAGTATGTCGTCGCCCGCACTACACGTGTAAACTGTCGGTACCAACGGAGGAGCCGAGCTAACTGATAGCAGCGAGAGCTGCACACCTACCGACCATGAACTGGACCGACCCGGACCTGAGTGAGGCAATATCACTGTTTAAACAGAAAATGATTCTTTACCTAGAGGACGAAGAAATAACAGATGGTGCTAAGCAGGCAAGGAAAGTATGCCGTGGCATTGGAGATGAAGGACTGAATGCCAGTGGTCGCAGTGAGGATGACAAGAAGAAGCCTGCTAAACTATGGGAATTCTATGAAGGTCAGTTAGACTTAGACAAACTTTAATGATCCACAAGGGAAATTGTTCCACACAGTAGCTCAGTTGCAAAGGACAATGCAGGTATAAAACAGACTAAAAATGTACCGCAGTAGCAATATAACATATGTAATATTTGAAACTGAATGTGAATTTTAGGATCCAAAGACATGCACCTGGGGATAGGTTGATTGGCAACACTAAATTGGCCCTAGTGTGTGAATGTTGTCTGTCTGTGTTGGCCCTGCGATGAGGGGGCGACTTGTCCAGGGTGTACCCCGCCTTCCGCCCGATTGTAGCTGAGATAGGCTCCAGCGACCCCGAAGGGAATAAGAGGTAGATAATGGATGGATGGATGGACTCCATCTAATGCAGTACAGGCAAAAGCCAAATGAGAGCATTGATGACTTTGTAACCAGAGCCAGAACGTTAGCTCAAAAATGCCAATTTTTGTGTTTCTTGCAGATAATTTATTATAACTAAGTTAATGCTTTGTGGAATAAGACCAGCAGGTCAACCACAGCATTTGAAATTGTGGAACGTGAATGCAAGATGCAGTTTCTCTGACCCAATCAAACTCGTTGGAGCGCCATGTTCTTTGCTGTAGAAAGGGTGGTGCACATTCAGAAGGAGCGAGGAGAAAAAGCACTCCGCAATGTGTGCATAGCACTGCGGATAAAGATGTAAGTTGGCAGAACTCACGTTGTTTTAAGTGTACCGGTAATAGAACAAATGTGGACATTGCTGATTAATGTGGGTGAATCCACCTGTTTTAAGATCAATATAATAGTTTTCTTTACATGGTCATGTGATAATTGTAGTTGATTTGTTGTGTAGTTTGTATGATCACTTAACACACATAATGAAAATGAAAAAATGGATGTATCAAAAGTTGCTAAAAGCTAAATTACATCTTTACATCTTTTATAGGCTCAATACAGCTGAAATGGCATTTTTGACTGAGGACCTGAATATCCTCCAAGGGCAATCATCATTGCATATGGATTTGGGCTTCCTGCTGCCAACACTTCACCAGTTGCAGGACAAGCTGAAGAAGTTGGAGTCATCTTGCAAAGTGTGTAGACCTCTCATTGATGTCCTGCAGGAGGGGATCCAGAAACATTTTGGAGAGATGATGAAACAACCTGAGCTGATTGCAGCAGCTTTACGCCTACCAAAATTCAGGACATCCTGGACCACTGATGAGCATCTTAAATGACGGTAAATATACTTATGCACATGTACACATTTTCCAAATGAAGATGTGTGTATATCAATCCATGTAATGTTCTTTTTATTTAAGTTCATATTTTATCAGTGACAAATTATAGGCTAGCAAGAGTTAGGAGCACATCAAAAACCAGCAGCTTGGAAGGCTACACAGTAGAAAGGAAAACAATATGTTCAGACCTAATTCTTTTGAAATCACTTCCTCTTGCCACAGGCATCAAAAATCACATGGACACTGACTTGGAGATGGATGATGCTCCCACAAACAGTAGTCACTCTGATGAAGATGACTTCTTTGCATCGCTGAGTACAGGACAATCAAAAACAGGAGAGCTAGAGAGGTACCTTTCATGTCCATCCACTGGAGGTATGGATCTCTTGCATTCCTTTCCTCAAATCAAGAGCCTGTCACTGAAAATCAACACAAGCCTCCCAGCATCTGCAGCCTGTGAGAGACTTTTTAGTCACGCAGGACTCCTGTTCACGGCTAAGAGGTCACAGCTTCACAGTGTGAACCCTGAGAGCCAGTTGTTATTGAAACTGAATAGTCACTTAACTGAGTGATTCTGAATGAACATGCAAAACTTCACATGCACACACACACACACACACTCATGCATACAAACACTAATCAGAAGTGCACAGTGTGTTCCCAGGTGCAGCCCACACCTATCAGAGTTTAGGGTTTTTGTGAAGGCTAACTTGTTCTTTCCCTTAGTAATCTCTGTCTACTGAGCCTATGGTGCTGTTAAGTTATTGTGGCTCATTTTGCCTTAATTTATTTTATTTTAATGTATTATTTAATTTATAATACATGCTTAAAGGCCTATTGAAACCCACTACTACCGACCACGCAGTCTGATAGTTTATATATCAATGATGAAATCTTAACATTATAACACATGCCAATACGGCCGGGTTAACTTATAAAGTGACATTTTAAATTTGCCGCTAAACTTCCGGTTCGAAACGCCTCTGAGGATGACGTATGCGCGTGACGTAGACCGGCGAACACGGGTATGCCTTCCACATTGAAGCCGATACGAAAAAGCTCTGTTTTCATTTCATAATTCCACAGTATTCTGGACATCTGTGTTTGTGAATCTGTTTCAATCATGTTCATTGCATTATGGAGAAGGAAGCCGAGCAAGCAAAGAAGAAAGTTGTCGGTGCGAAATGGACGTATTTTTCGAACGTAGTCAGCCACAACAGTACACAGCCGGCGCTTCTTTGTTTACATTCCCGAAAGATGCAGTCAAGATGGAAGAACTCGGATAACAGAGACTCTAACCAGGAGGACTTTTGACTTCGATACACAGACGCCTGTAGAGAACTGGGACAACACAGACTCTTACCAGGATTACTTTGATTTGGATGACAAAGACGCAGACGTGCTACTGTGAGTATGCCGCTTTGGCTTTTTTTTGCGTATGTACGCAACTTTTTAAAAATATATAAGCTTTATGAACCTTGGGTTAGGTGAACGGTCTTTTGGGCTGAGTGATTGTGTGTGTTGATCATGTGTTTGAATTGTATTGGCGTGTTCTATGGAGCTAGGAGCTAGCAGAGGAGCTAGGAGTTAGCATAACACGTACCGTACCGTACGTGCGCGTCACGTACGTAACTTTTTAAAAATATATAAGCTTTATGAACCTTGGGTTAGGTGAACGGTCTTTTGGGCTGAGTGATTGTGTGTGTTGATCAGGTGTTTGAATTGTATTGGCGTGTTCTATGGAGCTAGGAGCTAGCAGAGGAGCTAGGAGCTAGCATAACAAACACGCAGGTGTTATTATGCAGGATTAATTCGTGGCATATTAAATATAAGCCTGGTTGTGTTGTGGCTAATAGAGTATATATATGTCTTGTGTTTATTTACTGTTGTAGTCATTCCCAGCTGAATATCAGGTCACCCCCGGCTCTCACAGCATCTTCCCTATCTGAATAGCTTCAACTCCCCACTAGTCCTTCACTTGCACTTTACTCATCCACAAATCTTTCATCCTCGCTCAAATTAATGGGGAAATTGTCGCTTTCTCGGTCCGAATCTCTCTCACTTCATGCGGCCATCATTGTAAACAATAGGGAACTTTGCGTATATGTTCAACTGACTACGTCACGCTACTTCCGGTAGGGGCAAGCCTTTTTTTTTATCAGATACCAAAAGTTGCAATCTTTATCGTCGTTGTTCTATACTAAATCCTTTCAGCAAAAATATGGCAATATCGCGAAATGATCAAGTATGACACATAGAATAGATCTGCTATCCCCGTTTAAATAAAAAAAAATCATTTCAGTAGGCCTTTAAGAGATATTCTTGGCTCTGAATTTGTTCATTGCTACTTTAATGTTTTTGTGCATTATTTGTTGCCGTCGTCATTAAACGAACAGGTTACTCATCAGTTACTCAGTACTTGAGTAGTTTTTTCACAACATACTTTTTACTTTTACTCAAGTAAATATTTGGGTGACTACTCCTTACTTTTACTTGAGTAATAAAACTCTAAAGTAACAGTACTCTTACTTGAGTACAATTTCTGGCTACTCTACCCATCTCTTCATATTAATTTGCTGTACGAGCTGTCGGGGGAATTTCCAGTGAGCATGAAACATAATGTTGGTTCTGCTCAGGACCTCTGCATCAATGATGATTTTGAGTAAACTTGTGTGAGTTGATAGATACAACCTATGGATGGTGCAGTGGTTCTCAAATGACAAGAACAAATATTTTCCCTATCAAGTCGTGAGCCAAATTTTTAAGTAATTTAAGTTAATTTCACAGAAAAATAGCACAGTAGACTTTTATTGTTAATGGGTTTGTCTTTGACTAAAATAATCTTGTTTTGTCACCAGGAAAATGGCTACAGCTAAAGCATCTGGTTTTATTGCCAGAAAAAATACGAACATTTGTGTATTTTTCAACAGAATGATGGCTTAAAAATATTGGGTTTTGTTGCCCTAATTACGTTCATTTAAATTAATTTTCATGTCTGTCCCGATAAACTGGAACAACAGAGTGTTGGGAGAGAGGAAAGTTGATGAGTTGAAAGATGTCCCAATCATGTTTTTTTTCTTTTTTTTGCCTCAGTCATTTGATTTTGAATATCGATGGCAGAAATACAAAACCTCCCATATGGGGGAAAAACAAAAACAAAATTGGAAAACAAAAAACCTGTCAGTTTCTTACAGAATGCTTTTTGGTCAGGTGACTTTTTTTGTCACAAGGAATGGTGGGATAACTTTGTAAACAGAGCAGATAGGAGACTTTGAAGTATGTACATATTTGCAGGAAGTTGATGGGCCTCCGAGAGAGATGAGACAGAGAACCAAATGCATTACCGCAGTACATTACAGGTGATTTATCAAAGATCTAGACAACATAGTCTGATATGACTGAATATTTTAAAGTTAAAGTACCACTGATAGTCACACACACACTAGGTGTGGTAAAAGTACCCTCCACATTTGACCCATCCTTGTTCCACCCCCTGGGAGGTGAGGGGAGCAGTGAGCAGCAGTGGTGGCCGCACTAGAAATTTTTTTTTAAACAATTTTAAATTAAGTCATGTAAAGAATCTTAATTGTTTTGGATCAAATGTTGCAAGTACTGTACTGTATTTACATAAGTGCCTCATTATTTACTGTATGTTCATATACAGACACACACAAGACTATTTTAGCCAATTAGACGCCTGAAGAAAGTAATTCCTGGAAAAAAGCCAACTATCTACATGGCCTGTGAAGAAAATATTTGGAGTAATAGTAATAATGTTATTATTAGTTAGTGTAAATATAATATAATAACCAATAATAATGATAATGCATAATAAGTTCACACGCACGCATGCACACCATTACACACTGACATAATAATAATAATAATAATAGTTAGTACCCGAGTCCCAAAAGCTCTTATTGTAACATTATTTACACAAGTTAGTGGACGTGTACAGTAACAGTCAAACATTGGGACATACTGTCTTATAAAGAAAGCTTGTACTGCACAATGAAGTGTCTTTGAGATATTATAATGAAAAGTTACCATAGACTCCAACACTACTCTCCCTGAAATCTACTTTATTGCATCCTTCAGCATGTTTTATCTTGCCTTCGCTTATTTAAAACCGCTTTAAGTTCACTAGAAGTTCCCTCTTCTTCCTCTTGAGCTTTTGCGACAGTCCCAGTACCAAACTCTTCCTCCTCACATGGGGGGGCATGAGAAGAAAAGCAAGGGGGCATCACAAGTGAACACACCCACCAACAAGGCCTGCCTTTCTTTCTCTCCTCTTCCCCCCCAACAGTACATGTTGAAATGTATGTTTACCAAAATGAGCCACTGGTAGGACTGGGTCAAGGTGTGGACCCCAGAATGCAGAGACGGGAGGCAAGATAGAATCAAGAAAAGGAGAGTCTTTGATAAAGGCGATGGGGCAAAAAACACACACCATAATAAGTTAAGTTAAAGTACCAATGATTGTCACACACACACTAAGTGTGGTGAAATGTGTCCTCTGCATTTGACCCATCCCCTTGTTCACCCCCTGGGAGGTGAGGGGAGCAGTGAGCAGCAGCGGTGCCGTGCCCGGGAATCATTTTTGGTGGTTTAATCCCCAATTCCAACCCTTGATGCTGAGTGCCAAGCAGGGAGGTAACGGGTCCCATTTTTATAGTCTTTGGTATGACTCGGCCGGGGTTTGAACTCACAACCTACCGATCTCAGGGCGGACACTCTAACCACAAGGCCACTGTTTGTTTTTTATGATAAATAAGTGCTGAATGTTTTTTTTTCTCATGCACTTTGCACGCTCTCATGAATTCTTTGTGCCCAAGTACAGTATAAGGTCGAGTGATGACCCTGGTTTGGACCCCAACAAATTGATTATATTCTATAATTATTTTTAAGGCAAAAATCACTAAAACATGAATAAAATTAATGTTTTACTGATTTTTCAAAAAAATATTTTAGTATTTTCTACTTCAATATAACATCCGGCAAAGTCTTAACCCTTCATAGAACACTTAAAGTTAAAACACTTTGACTGCAGAACATTATTGTGGTTAAATATCACAAAATACTAGAACATACAAGTACTAGCAAAGCAAAAAGCAGTAGTTTCTTTATTATTTTGCACAACCTCACTTGCTATAAACATAAGATGGTGTGTAAAATATAAATATGAATTGTTCATATTTGAAGTTGCATTTGTTGAACAAAACCAAATGATGAAACAATGATTTGAATAGTGGGGAGTCGGTGTTAGATTAAGAAAACACATGCTATGCACTAAGTGGCGGTTGTGTTATTGCAAAGTGTCTCATACAGTTCAGTGTTGAGCGAGTATGCTGATAGCACCTGTTTGAATTCCTGCAGGGGGCAGTAGAGTCCACTGCATCCTGGAAGAAGTTGATCCTAAACAGATAGAAACGACAATTGAAAAAGTCTTGTCTTCTGTGGTGGTCTGAGCAGGTCCTACCTGGCCATTGTAGGACACTTTGACAAAAGCCTCTTTGGTGCGTTGGTGCTGATGAAGTTCCAGCGTGAGGTCGGCGGCGTACGGCGGCCATTGCATGTCGAAAATGCCCAGAGCCATTAGGCACGGGATCAACGTGGTGTCGTGTGCAGAATACAAGAACAACTTCCTAAAATAAAATAATAAAATGAATACCTCGATAGACCACGTTTAGAGTACATGGACATAATGAACATATTTCATATATAAATATAATATTAATATATAATTTGAAATAAAGGGACAAGCTGTAGAAAATGGATGGATGGATGGATTTTCATTTTGTGTGGTAGAAAAAAAGAAATCCAAAATGCAAAGATACTGTTGGTGCTTACTTGTGGACAGCAACAAAATGAAAATTAAAAGGAAAATTATTAACAAAATAAAATACTTAAAAAAAAAAAACCAAAACTGCTTTATATTGTCATTCCAAAAAAAGCATGTATCTCTAAATCTGTCGATTTTTTAAAAAGCATTAATTTTCTTAGTCTTGTTGGACAGTGACAATGTAGAGAAAAAGAGGAATAAGAATATTTACAAAGATTATTAATGTAATAAAATCTATGAGAAATGATTGCAATGTTCTCACTAAAATGCGTATCTAGTCTGCTGAAATAATTTTTTTAAATCAGAAAAAAAACATTTTAGATTGTTTTTAAATTGCTAAAATTATTTTTTAACAGCAACAATATTGGAATTGTGTTGCATGGTGATTCATATATACAAATGTGTGCGATAAAAAACAAAACTTAAAGAACAAAATCTTTTTTTTTTCTCATTTTATTTATTTTTTTATCCCAAATGTGAAGAAATGTGTGTTTTTTTGGACAGTGATGATATTGGAATTAACAGGAATATAAACGTGAATAAAAAATGATGGAAATATATCATAGCTGTCCAGCTAAAATCAAATATCTCCATGTTCCTCTTTTTAAATCTTTACCAGAAAAACACATTTGTTTCAAACAAAAATAAAAAAATAATTGAAATGAAAATTAACATTACATTCATAGAATAGTTGTATTTTTATGCGGACATTTAATTTTTTTTTTTTATTTAGACAAAATGAAAGGTAAGATGGCAACTTAGCCTGCATCAGGAAAGTGGAATACATTTTTTAAAATCAGAATTTAACAAGGTCATTTAAAAAAAATATATATATATATTTTGTATGCACGTTTGCTTATGACAAAGCAAATGCAAACATGTTAACGATGCTAAACACATTTATGTAACAATGCTAAACAAATGTGTATTTGCGATACATGCTTTTCATGGGACAGTGATTACATCATTAAATGTAATATGTTAAGTTAATGTGCACAGAAAGGTGCTAGAGCCGAGTAAAGGTGCTGGTCTGACCTGTTAGGCTGTGAATATGCACCTTGCAGCTTCTCTTCCATGTTCAACAAAATGGCGTGCAGCAGAGGTCCCACACAAAGCTGCAAGCTCTCCCTGGCAGAAAGAAACGTTATTCATTCCAGTTGGAGTCTGTGTTTGACGTTGATAGAAGGTCTTTGTTAAAGGTCTGCTGCTGACCTCTTGCTGGGTTCATAGACGTGACACATCATGTCTACTGCTCTCTGCTCCACCGTGCTTCTCCACGTGTTATACACAGGGGGACATGGCAGACCGTGTGCCTAACAATGTGAGCATTAAGAGTTCAGCACAATGTCAAATTCAGACAATAGCCTCATCTGAGAGGCTGCAGGTTTATGTGCAGCACCTTTTTGTTTGTTAACTATGCAAAATAACAGATAGGTACTAAAAAGTGGGACAGATCAGGTTAGGGCTGCACAATTAATCGAATTTGAATCACAATCACGATTTTGGCTGCCACGAATAAATGAGGATGATTGCCGGCGACATTAACATTTAAAAAACAGACTCAGCTGCATATCAAATCAAGCACTTTCACAACCGCAGCAGCAGAGAACAGACCTGTGAAGCGCGCGCCCGTCCACGTCAGAGACCTTTGGGATTAAGCACAAAACTTAATCACCGAGCCGAACTACAACATTAAAATTATAATTAACATTAACAAACTTTTCCCGGGGTTTCACTTCATTTCACTTGCTTCACTTCCGTGGAGTCAAGACACGCGTTAAAGACCGCACTGCTCTTACTAGTCGGCGACAGGTGTGGACAAAATTGGAGACAGACGCATTTTCCCACATAAAAAGTATACCACGGAGGATAACGATATATTACCGTAATTTCCGGACTATAAGCCGCACCTGACTATAAGCCGCACCAGCTAAATTTAGGGGAAAATTCAGATTGCTCCATATATAAGCCGCACCCGACTATAAGCCGCAGGGTTTTGATGTGTAATTACCGTAGTATATAGGGTTTCCTGCTACCACGGAGGGGATTGTCGGGACAGAGATGACTGTTTGGGAACGCAAAGCGTCCCATTTATTAACAATAAATCTTTCAATCAAACTTTCACATCACTGACATGGCGAACAGCATTCGTGCAGAGTACAAATAATACGACGGTGCAAAGTAATACAAAGTGCTCGCCTGTACGTTATCAAAATAACCAGCCTACCGGTATATGAAAAGTTAGTCTTTAATCATTGTGTCATCGTCTTCCTCCTGTGTACTAAAACCACCGAAATCCTCTTTGTCGGTGCCGGAGAAGAACAGGCCGTAAATAAGCCGCACCCTTGTATAAGCCGCAGGGAACAGAACGAGGAGAAAAAGTAGCGGCTTATAGTCCGGAAATTACGGTATTTGCGTTTAGTCACTGGTCGCTCCTTCAACTACCTGCTGCGACTCAGTGTGTTATGTACAGGAGGAAACGTGTAGCAGGTGATCTGTAAAACCATGTGTACGGAACAGTGCCACAACTTGTATATGACGTCTTTCATTTTGGTTTTCTGGGATGGTCACTCGTCCATTATTTCATTGCAATTTTTGTCAGCGTTTCCAAATAATGTCAACACTAGTTAAAATGAATTAAACGCAGGCTTTAAAGTGTCAGCATGCTGAGTTGTCAGTGAGGCACAAAGCTTGTGTATCACATGTAAGAGGTATCACTCCTATTTAGTTTTGTTGGCCAAACTGTTGCACTTATCCACATGGTGTTGTTGGAGAAGAACACAGCTTGTTTATTAGACTTTATCTTCATTGGTCAAACTCTTTTGTGTTTTATATTGATAATAAAAAGTAAACACTATGTTATTTTACATTATTTGTGGAGATTTTCAGGTCAGAGCGTTATTACTTTAAAAACACTTAATGTGACATAACATTTGGTGAATGTTTCGTGGTCTATAGTTAATTCTTTCATGACATATTTATACTCAAACTCCTCATGGATCTGTCCAGTTACCAATACAGTAAGAGCTTAAAAGGCATTATGTAATGACAAAAAGCTGATACTAATAATGAACAAAAATCAGGGCTGTCAAAATAACAAGTTAACTCATTTTACTAATTACAAAAAATTATCGCAATGAACACACCTAGAATAATCATGCCATTTTTTAATGACCGTACAAGCTCTTTTACCTTAACCGCTATAAAGGTCAGGGATCACATCAATACATAGGTCAGTACAAAAATGAGTAAAAACAGTCCGACTGGTGTGCTCGCTGGCAATTTCACTCCGAAATACAGCCTGAAATAACTTTAGATAAAACTGTTACCAAATTTGTGTAAATGGGTTATACTTGCATAGCGCTTTTCTACCTTCAAGGCACTCAAAGCGCTTTGACACTATTTCCACATTCGCCCATTCACACACACATTCACACACTGATGGCGGGAGCTGCCATGCAAGGCCCTAACCACGACCCATCAGGAGCAAGGGTGAAGTGTCTTGCTCAAGGACACAACGGATGTGATAAGGTTGGTAGAAGGTGGGGATCGAACCAGGAACCCTCAGGTTGCTGGCACGGCCACTCTCCCAACCGCTCCCCGCCGTCCCGTGAATGCATTTTACATGAAATGCATTCATGTAAAAGGTTTAAAAATGTTCCTGTTTTTTAAAATATTTTTTATTGGGGTCTTTTCCAAGCAAATTTTAATTATGCAAGCCAGTAATCACCTATGAATAACCATGATTAATCCAAATTCCAAAATGTAATTCATCTGGTTAAAAAAATTATCATTTGACAGCTTTCACAAAACAAATATTTGTCTTTAAATATATGGTTAAAGGCCTACTGAAATGAATTTTTTTTATTTAAACGGGGATAGCAGATCTATTCTATGTGTCATACTTGATCATTTCGCGATATTGCCATATTTTTGCTGAAAGGATTTAGTATAGAACAACGACGATAAAGATTGCAACTTTTGGTATCTGATAAAAAAAAAGGCTTGCCCCTACCGGAAGTAGCGTGACGTAGTCAGTTGAACATATACGCAAAGTTCCCTATTGTTTACAATGATGGCCGCATGAAGTGAGAGAGATTTGGACCGAGAAAGCGACAATTTCCCCATTAATTTGAGCGAGGATGAAAGATTTGTGGATGAGTAAAGTGCAAGTGAAGGACTAGTGGGGAGTTGAAGCTATTCAGATAGGGAAGATGCTGTGAGAGCCGGGGGTGACCTGATATTCAGCTGGGAATGACTACAACAGTAAATAAACACAAGACATATATATACTCTATTAGCCACAACACAACCAGGTTTATATTTAATATGCCACAAATTAATCCTGCATAAAAACACCTGCGTGTTTGTTATGCTAGCTCCTAGCTCCTCTGCTAGCTCCTAGCTCCATAGAACACGCCAATACAATTCAAACACCTGATCAACACACACAATCACTCAGCCCAAAAGACCGTTTACCTAACCCAAGGTTCATAAAGCTTATATATTTTTAAAAAGTTACGTACGTGACGCGCACATACGGTCAAGTTATCGAATGTTTAGCAGCCAAGGCTGCATACTCACGGTACCTGATATTCAGCTGGGAATGACTACAACAGTAAATAAACACAAGACATATATATACTCTATTAGCCACAACACAACCAGGCTTATATTTAATATGCCACAAATTAATCCTGCATAATAACACCTGCGTGTTTGTTATGCTAGCTCCTAGCTCCTCTGCTAGCTCCTAGCTCCATAGAACACGCCAATACAATTCAAACACCTGATCAACACACACAATCACTCAGCCCAAAAGACCGTTCACCTAACCCAAGGTTCATAAAGCTTATATATTTTTAAAAAGTTACGTACGTGACGCGCACGTACGGTACGGTACGTGTTATGCTAGCTCCTAGCTCCTCTGCTAGCTCCTAGCTCCATAGAACACGCCAATACAATTCAAACACCTGATCAACACACACAATCACTCAGCCCAAAAGACCGTTCACCTAACCCAAGGTTCATAAAGCTTATATATTTTTAAAAAGTTACGTACGTGACGCGCACGTACGGTACGGTACGTGTTATGCTAGCTCCTAGCTCCTCTGCTAGCTCCTAGCTCCATAGAACACGCCAATACAATTCAAACACCTGATCAACACACACAATCACTCAGCCCAAAAGACCGTTCACCTAACCCAAGGTTCATAAAGCTTATATATTTTAAAAAAGTTACGTACATACGCAAAAAAAAGCCAAAGCTGCATACTCACAGTAGCACGTCTGCGTCTTTGTCATCCAAATCAAAGTAATCCTGGTAAGAGTCTGTGTTGTCCCAGTTCTCTACAGGCGTCTGTGTATCCAAGTCAAAAGTCCTCCTGGTTAGAGTCTCTGTTATCCGAGTTCTTCCATCTTGACTGCGTCTTTCGGGAATGTAAACAAAGAAGCGCCGGCTGTGTACTGTTGTGGCTGACTACGTTCGAAAAATACGTCCATTTCGCACCGACAACTTTCTTCTTTGCTTGCTCGGCTTCCTTCTCCATAATGCAATGAACATGATTGAAACAGATTCACGAACACAGATGTCCAGAATACTGTGGAATTATGAAATGAAAACAGAGCTTTTTCGTATTGGCTTCAATGTGGAAGGCATACCTGTGTTCGCCGGTCTACGTCACGCGCATACGTCATCCTCAGAGGCGTTTCGAACCAGAAGTTTAGCGGCAAATTTAAAATGTCACTTTATAAGTTAACCCGGCCGTATTGGCATGTGTTATAATGTTAAGATTTCATCATTGATATATAAACTATCAGACTGCGTGGTCGGTAGTAGTGGGTTTCAGTAGGCCTTTAATGTTTATTTAACCTTATTATTATACTATTTAATTAACACTTACATGATGGTGTCACGTTCAACCCTGCCAACCCTGTTTTTACCTGCCATCATGTATAACCCAGTTTAATAATCAGGTTTTCAAAATTGATAAAAATAATAGTGCAGATATTTTGGTAACTTAATGGCAGAAACACTTTAAAATGTGAACCTAACTGCTCATTGCAAGACTGGTTTTCGTGTCATTCAACAGTTACAGGGCCCTATTGTGCAAAACCAACTTCTCTTACCTATTGGTACTTGCTGTTGTATATTTGGGATCTGCATAAGTCCCAACAATTTGAAATTAAAAGATGGAGGTATGGCTGAGATATTTATAAAATAATCTTGCCTTCCCTCATACTTCCCCCAAACTAGCCATTTGAAATTTGCAAAACCAGTGACGTTTATCGCACCAATGACATCACCGAAATATCCATTTATGGTTTAAATTTAACCAAAGTGCTTTGCCACATTCCGCCATTGTAGTCCGACGCTCTCTTTTTCTAAAACATTTGTTTTTAAGATCCCAAACAACATGATCATGTGACCAAGCAGCCCAAATAATGTATTTATCCAGTTAAAAGCAGCATCGTAATAAAAACACAGTTGGCTTACAGATAGCCTGAATGCTAATAACAAAGTGTCAGCGTGGTCACCTCTCTGGCGACCATGTTGTCTCTGATGAGGATGAAGTCAACATCCGGGCGGTCGGGGATGCCCAGCTCGCTCTGGATGCTCTTGAGGTCTGCTGCGATGTCTGGAAGGCGGGACGACTCTGCCAGGCGGCGGCTTGATGCACAAACAAAATTGAACTCTTAAAATGTTTTAAAGTGTTTTTGCTGGGTTAATAAACATGGTTGTACAAACCTGCCGAGCATTCGAAGCAGCTTGCATGAGTGGTAGTTGGGGTAGAGGATTTCCGATTCTGCCGCTGTGGTTGCTATGGGAACGACGTCTTCACAGGGGAGACCGATAGATGAGATCTCCAACAGAAGACACACGGAGCTGATTTCATGCTCTACCTTTTTGTTTTTGCTGGAAGAGGCCCGCTACCAGACACTTGGCGGACTCAATAGTCCTGACAATGTTGGTGGAGCGCACGCTTCAAATAGGGACAAGTTGGTTAAAATCCATTCAGGTAGAAATTGGTGTGTTGTTTCATCATTTACTTACTAGACCTCAGTTGGGCTGAAGGTGGCACCAAGGAAGGGGCTCTCCTCGATGTATCTCCTCCTCAGCCTTTTGCCCAGCTCGTACAGCTGCTGCATGCCCAAAGTGGTCAGCTGACCCGGAAACACGCCACCCTTACAGTATATTGTGGACAAACAAGCGTTAGCAGTACATTGGTGCAAAGTTGGCAGCATACTCAGCGTTTCTCTTTATACGCGACCTAAATGGCCACGAGGGGGCATCATCACTTGTCAACAGCCAATTCACAGTCTATAAATAAAAACCTTGTTTATTGATGTCTTTGTTTACTGTTTGTATATATTTTGCCTATTTGTTTGTATTTATTAGTGGAGTTTGACAGTGCAAGTGTGCCTGGGCCCCAAATCGTGCGTACAGCCCCCAGTTACACATAGTGCCACCACTTCATTGTAGTGAAAGATAACAAAAAACTTTTCAAACCTACTCACGCTCAGCGTCTTTTTCCTGTAGCTGTCTTCCACCATTGATGGGGGTCTGGGCCCGCCTTGAAGATCTGTTACCACGTAATTGATGTGCGTGTGGGCAGGGGGCTCCAACAGGGTGGGCAACCATTGCACCTTTGGGAAAAAAGACAAATACATTGGATCCTAAAATTGTGCCCGTGCGGTTTTAACTCACTTATTTGCCATGTCTATATTTTTCCACAATTACAAATTAAATTGAACAAAAAAAGATAGCTGTCACTTACAGCTGTCTCATACACACCGACATGCCCAGCGTGCATACACAAAAGTAAAACCTGCATTCGCAAATCTGCCTATTTGTGTACAGTGTTTCATATTAAGGTTGGGAATTTTTGGCCACCACACGATTCAATTCGATTTAATTCTTGGGGGTAACAATTCGAATGAGAATCGATTCTCGATTCAAATCAATTTTTGATTCAAAATCAATACTTTTTTAATACGATTGGGTCCCACATTCCTCCATAAAATGGACAAACAGCTCTGATTAATTTTTATATTACTTAAAAGAAAATTGGTTTTGTTTAATGAAGTTCTACCCAAACTTTTAATAAAGTCAAATCCAAACAAGGCAACAAGAGAAGTATCAAACCCCTCTCTTTTCTAAAGTAAATCTGAACAGCAGATATGGGCATCTACATCAATAATATGATTTGCCTGAGTGGCTGGACAAGACAGATTTTTAAGAAATAAACAGATAAAAATAAAATTTTCAATATAAAACTAAATACATCTAAGAAAAGCAATTTGATTTTTTAAATATGAATCGTGATTCATTTGAAAATCGATTTTGTTTTACACCCATATTTATATTTATATATATATATATATATATATATATATATATATATATATATATATATATATATATATGATTTTTTGTTATTTTTGTTTGTGATGTGTAATGTCTATTGTTCAAATGTACGGCAGTGGAAATGAATTTCCCCAACGGGGACCAATAAATCTAAAATAAATCAATCAAATATATATAGCTACAGTAACCCCTTATTTATCACTGTTATTGGTATACGCAAAGTAGGATTTTATTAATCATAAATCAACTCTTTTCATAGCTGGAGCTTAGAAAACCTGTTTGGGACCTTCTAAATATGTTTTTGACATTGCGAGAGCCCTGTAGACATGAAGTAACACCCACATGTACACTCTCTTTTTTTTTTTAGTTCATTTAGCCTTTTGAATGCTTAAAAAATAATTCAGGCCAAATTTACACAGAATATGCTTGGAAAAAAAAAATTCCACAAGGGACGATTAATATTTACGTTATTTTAATTTTTTTCTGTTTAAAGTCAATATTAACTTTTTCACAGCAACCTTAAGGCAACAGTCTGACACAATCAAACTTTACTCTCACAGAATTTTTACTTCATTATATTCTCGTCAGATTACGTTTTTTTTAAACCTGTTTTTTTCATAACATACAACCTAATTTCTCAAAGTATATATGTTATTTGTTTCTGGTGTGACCATAACCCACTTTTATGTTTAAAGTCAATGTTAACTTTTTCACACCAACCTAAACGCAACAGTCTGACACAATCAGCCTTCACCCTCATAAAAATTACAACTAAATATATTTCTGTATGATGACAACTTTTTTTTCTACTCCTCTTTTTCTTCTTAACCTAAATTCTCAAAGTGCAGTTGTTTTTTTGTTTCTGGTGTGACCATAATAACATTATTTTGAGTTTTTCACCGCAAACAAAAGCTGAAGTAAAATGAAGGTAGTGTCCTAAAATATAAGACCGTACTTTTCCTTTAGAAAATGGGGTGAAAAAAGATAAGCCGTCTTGTATTTTAACCTCGAGCGAAAGGCGTTTCCTCCAGTCACTCACTCACATGCAAACCAGTGACTCTTGCCTAACCACCCTCTTGAGGGTGGTTAGGCAAGGTAGCAAGCAACAGAGGAGGAGTTATATTGCTAATTTTAAGATAATACTAATCAATGAAGCAGAGTAATCAAAATGTAATCCTTCTTAGTGTAGTTTAACAAAAAGATACATTTTGTTTGAACAAATATGTTTCCAACTATAAAAAGAGGGATATTTTCAGTTAATAATGGAGCCAACCAAACAGTCATGGATCATCCCCCAAATGTAAATAATTGATCCTTGGGTTATTTTTTTATATATATATAAATACCTCCATCACATCGGGTATGGTTTTAAGTGGCGTTCGGGCGCCGTGTCGAAACAGGACTTGAACCAGTTTCAGCTCGTACAGTTTTGAGTCGCCACTTTGGTTTTTCCGCTTCCACCACATCACTGAAACCAAGGCAATGGACACGGAGCCAAAGAAGCCAACTTTGGTCCAAAGTTTCCTCATGGCAGTGCTGTAAAGAGAATACAATTTATCATCAGGTGAGTAATAATCTAATTTATCAACAATAACATTGGTATTTTAGTGCTGCACGGTGGCTTTGTGTTTAACATGTCAACATAGCAGTCTGGAGATCCAAGTTTAAATCTCTGTTTTGCATGTTCTCCACTGTGCTTGTCTTGGCAAACTATACACAAGGTCAAAGCCTTCACCCACCCAAACAACAGAAGAGCCTCATTTCAAAATGTGAGTTTGGCTCCTATTTCCCCCCAGAGGAGAGAACTGGAATGACAGTCAACATTTCCCAACAGCTGAAAGCCATTCAGCAATCAGGAAGGCTCTCGCCTAAAGAAAAGTCTGTAGCTTCAGCTCAGACTTCAGTACAACAAACACTGCTCTAGGAGAGTCTTGCCTAGTGCAGTAGTGCCCAACTGTTTGCAGGGACCAGGGTGGCTGACGGTGAGATGACCTGTATTATTTGGATGTTTGATTTGATATCTTGAATTTATTTTAACTGCCAATTGGTTGTACAATGTTTCATGTCAAATCTAAGCTGTAAAGAATCAGTATATGTACTTTTGAAAACATGTTACTTTCAAAAATGGTTAATTGAAATGTAATTTGTTTATATCGGTCCCTAATTGCTTTTGTGTGTCACCACCTTCTCCAAAGGTTTTTCACCTTGCAACTGTTGATTTCAATGAAAAAAAGAGACAATCAAGTCCAAAAATAAAAGGAGGAAGAGAGATTTGTCCCATCATTGAAGTCAAAAAAAGTGAAGTCCCAGTGTAACCCTGGTCAAAAAGTCAAACCCTTTTCAAGTTAGGGGAGAGCACAAACAACCAACACATAACTTGATAGTGCTGGTGTAGGTTTACTACGGTTTCCTCTCAGTTGACAAAAATGTGTGTTAGGGTAATCGGGGACTCTAAATTGTGTCTTTCACTACATTTCTATGCACTAAATTAGTCTGATTTCCCCATACATGGCGCACATAACTGATACAGTCTGCTTTGCCAGTCCAAATGCATTCGATGTTTTCCGTAGTCTTCCCTCGACGGCCAGGTAATACAAGTTACATTTTCCGTAGTCTTCCCTCGACGGCCAGGTAATACAAAGCACACGCTTCCTTTTTTATCACATCCACGGGAGCCCGCATTCTTGTTGACTCTCCTTTGACAAATGGACAGTTTTTCGGGAAGTAGAATCACAGCTGACCTGGACATTCGAAAGTTCTCTTGCCGTCCGAGAAGTGGTGTATGAGAAATAGCTGCAGTCGCTTTCTCTTAAGGTATTCATGTGTGATTTCCACAAGCGTCTGTACAGACGGAAGGAGAAACACGGGCATGTCTGGATGACTCTCCTCCATATTTCCAGTGGTTAGCTCCGAGTTACGAAACCGCTGTATTATGAAGCTGGCTGTGGCGCGTTCTTTCTGACGTGACTTCCTGTGTGGGGCGCGGTCTTTCTAGCGTCACTTCCTCGCCGAACTCAGTTTGTAAACGATCAATGAGTCCATACAAAGCTAAGAGCTGGAGATTCAAGAAATACACGGCGCACTTACCTGTGTAAAAAATTGTCCGAGGAGGGGAACCTTAAACGATAGTTTAGTGTGGCTGAAACGGGGCTTAGGTTAAATCATTATTCATTATTCATCAACCAAAGAAGCGTGGAGTCTCCGGGTAAGAAGCCATTTAAACTAGAAATAGCCGGCGTCAGGCTGGATAATCCCTGCACACATAGCAATTCTCTTAGAATAAAACACAACTCACATAATGTTTTTTCTTTTGTGACCGTGTCAGAGGCAGACATACATTGTACTGAGGTAGCTAACTTTGATGCGTTCAGTTTATCGCAACATCAAGCAAACAATCTGAATATCCCCGTCGTATCAATTCCTAGATATGGTCGAAACTATTTAAAGTGCAATACGCATAATAAACGCAACATTATTAATATTGCTACTTCGGATAATTTCAACAAACAATCCTCAAAACAGCCCACTACCTATAATATGGGCTTTTTAAACATAAGATCATTATCTTCCAAAACGTTATTAGTTAATGAAGTCATTAGAGACAACAAACTTGATGGTTTGATGAGACCAACAAACTTGTTGGTCTCGCCGAGACCTGGCTCAAACCAGACGATTTTTTTGCGCTAAATGAGGCATCTCCTCCTAACTATACCAATACACATGTTGCCCGACCTCTTAAAAGGGGAGGGGGTGTCGCACTAATATACAATGAAAACTATAATCTTACACCTAACCTAAATAATAAATATATCTCGTTTGAGGTGCTCACTTTGAGGTTTGTCACACCGCTGCCTCTCCACCTGGCTGTTATCTACCGCCCCCCTGGGCCCTATTCGGACTTCATCAGTGAATTCTCAGAGTTTGTTGCTGATCTAGTGACGCACGCCGACAATATAATTTATAATGGGGGACTTTAATATCTATATGAATACCCCATCGGACCCTCCACGCGTGGCGCTCCAGACTATAATTGATAGCTGTGGTCTTACACAAATAATGAATGAACCCACGCATCGCAACGGTAATACGATAGATCTGGTGCTTGTCAGGGGTGTCACCACCTCTAAGGTTACGATACTCCCATACACTAAAGTAATGTCCGATCATTACCTTATAAAATTTGAAGTTCTGACTCATTGTCAACAAACTAATAATAATAATATTAACTACTATAGCAGCCGCAACATTAATGCTGCCACGACGACGACTCTTACTGACCTACTGCCTTCGGTAATGGCACCATTCCCAAATTATGTGGGCTCTATTGATAACCTCACTAACAACTTTAATGACGCCCTGCGCGACACCATTGATAGTGTAGCACCGCTAAAGCTAAAAAGGGCCCCTAAAAGGCGTACCCCATGGTTTACAGAAGAAACTAAAGCCCAGAAATTATCATGTAGAAAGCTGGAACGCAAATGGCGTGCGACTAAACTTGAGGTTTTCCATCAAGCATGGTGTGATAGTTTAATAACTTATAAACGCATGCTTACCTCAGCTAAAGCTAAATATTACTAAAATCTCATCCACCTCAACAAAAATGATCCTAAATTTCTGTTTAGTACAGTAGCATCGCTAACCCAACAAGGGACTCCTCCCAGTAGCTCCACCCACACAGCAGATGACTTTATGAATTTCTTTAATAAGAAAATTGAAGTCATTAGAAAAGAGATTAAAGACAATGCATCTCAGCTACAACTGGGTTCTATTAACACAAATATGACTGTATATACGACGGATACCGCCCTCCAAAATAGTTTCTCTCTCTTTGATGAAATAACATTGGAGGAATTGTCAAAATGTGTAAATGGGACAAAACAAACAACATGTTTACTTGACCCAATTCCTGGGAAACTTATCAAGGAGCTTTTTGTATTATTAGGTCCATCAGTGTTAAATATTATAAACTTATCACTTTCCTCTGGCACTGTTCCCCTAGCATTCAAAAAAGCGGTTATTCATCCTCTACTCAAAAGACCTAACCTCGATCCTGATCTCCTGGTAAACTACCGGCCGGTGTCCCACCTTCCGTTTATCTCGAAAATCCTCGAAAAAATTGTAGCACAGCAGCTAAATGAACACTTAGCGTCTAACAATCTCTGTGAACCTTTTCAGTCCGGTTTCAGGGCAAATCACTCTACGGAGACAGCCCTCGCAAAAATGACTAACGATCTATTGCTAACGATGGATTCTGATGCGTCATCTATGTTGCTGCTTCTTGATCTTAGCGCCGCTTTCGATACTGTTGATCATAATATTTTATTAGAGCGTATCAAAACGCGTATTGGGATGACAGACTTAGCCTTGTCTTGGTTTAACTCTTATCTTACTGACAGGATGCAGTGTGTCTCCCATAACAATGTGACCTCGGACTATGTTAAGGTAACGTGCGGAGTTCCCCAGGGTTCGGTTCTTGGCCCTGCACTCTTTAGTATTTACATGCTGCCGCTAGGTGACATCATACGCAAATACGGTGTTAGCTTTCACTGTTATGCTGATGACACCCAACTCTACATGCCCCTAAAGCTGACCAACACGCCGGATTGTAGTCAGCTGGAGGCGTGTCTTAATGAAATTAAACAATGGATGTCCGCTAACTTTTTGCAACTCAACGCTAAGAAAACGGAAATGCTGATTATCGGCCTGCTCAGCACCGACATCTATTTAATAATACCACCTTAACATTTGACAACCAAACAATTAAACAAGGCGACTCGGTAAAGAATCTGGGTATTATCTACGACCCAACTCTCTCGTTTGAGTCACACATTAAGAGTGTTACTAAAACGGCCTTCTTTCATCTCCGTAATATCGCTAAAATTCGTTCCATTTTGTCCACAAGCGATGCTGAGATCATTATCCATGCGTTCGTTACATCTCGTCTTGATTACTGTAACGTTTGGTTTTCGGGCCTCTCTATGTCTAGCATTAAAAGATTACAGATGGTACAAAATGCGGCTGCTAGACTTTTGACAAAAACAAGAAAGTTTGATCATATTACGCCTATACTGGCTCACTTGCACTGGCTTCCTGTGCACCTAAGATGCGACTTTAAGGTTTTACTACTTACGTATAAAATACTACACGGTCAAGCTCCTGCCTATCTTGACGATTGTATTGTACCATATGTCCCGGCAAGAAATCTGCGTTCAAAGAACTCCGGCTTATTAGTGATTCCCAGAGCCCAAAAAAAGTCTGCGGGTTATAGAGCGTTTTCTATTCGGGCTCCAATACTATGGAATGCCCTCCCGGTAAAAGTTAGAGATGCTACCTCAGTAGAAGCATTTAAGTCTCATCTTAAAACTCATTTGTATACTCTAGCCTTTAAATAGACTCCCTTTTTAGACCAGTTGATCTGCCGTTTTTTTTCTTTTCTACTCTGCTCCCAACCCGGGTTGGACCGCTAGCCTGTCCATCAGATGGGGACATCTCTACGCTGCTGACCCGTCTCCACTCGGGATGGTTCCTGCTGGCCCCACCATGGACTGGACTTTCGCTGATGTGTTGGACTTTCACAATATTATGTCAGACCCACTTGACATCCATTGCTTTCGGTCTCCCCTAGAGGGGGGGGGGGGGGGGGGGTTACCCACATATGCGGTCCTCTCCAAGGTTTCTCATAGTCATTCACATTGACGTCCCACTGGGGTGAGTTTTCCTTGCCCGTATGTGGGCTCTGTACCAAGGATGTCGTTGTGGCTTGTACAGCCCTTTGAGACACTTGTGATTTAGGGCTATATAAATAAACATTGATTGATTGATTGATTGATTGATTGATTGAAGGGGTTATCCGGCTTAGTGTAGACATAGCCTGAGTCCAACTTTTCCAAAACGGACCATGATCAGATTAAGGTGTTTCCATGGGTTGTAGGGAGCTTATTTAGAGTCTAAATATTTGAAAAAATCTAACTAATTTAGTGCATGGACATGTACCGTAATATACATAACATAACCTGGCTCGATTTAACATCTGGGTATTCCACAAACTGAATCTTAAAAATGGCAGCTTATCAAAGTGATGTCATCTTTTAGACATGGTTCACACGTATATTAATCAGTTATGAAGCGCATATGTGACCCACCCATAATGTGCCACATTTTTGTGTTGATTTATTTATTTTATTTTGTGGTTTGAATTCTGTCATTCCACATTTATCAGTACTCACCTTGGTCAGTAGGGGGCAGTAGAGCGTTTCTTCCTAATTGAATGCTATTACCTGCATACGGGAAGCTTCTTGTCATTCTGATGAGAGCGACTAGTCAGTGAACAACTGAAACGTTCGGTGTGCTTTTTCCTCCTGTTTAACAGGACATTATTATCTGACTGCTTGTCCTGGCTACCTGGGACCTGCAACAGATATTTGGACTGCTTGTCCTGGCTACCTGGGACCTGCAAAAGATATTTGGGGGCTCGTCCGGGATTGGCAACGCCATTGATGGTTTGACGGTTGCTGATCCAGTGATATATATATCACTGGATCATGATATATATATCACTGGATCATGATATATATATATATGTATATATATATATATATATATATATATATATATATATATATATATATATATATATATATATATATATATATATATATATATATATATATATCACTGGATCAGCAACCGATATATGTGATATATATATGATATATATATCACTGGATCATGATATATATATATGATATATATATATATATATATATATATATATATATATCACTGGATCAGCAACCGTCAAACCATCAATGGCGTTGCTAATCCCGGACGAGCCCCCAAATATCTTTTGCAGGTCCCAGGTAGCCAGGACAAGCAGTCAGAAAATAATGTCCTGTTAAACAGGAGGAAAAAGCACACAGAACGTTTCAGTTGTTCACAGACTGGTCGCTCTCATCAGAATTTATTAACAGAAATTACAGATCAACAATTCACTTCATTTCCCATATCTTTTGTCACTTTGTATTATGTCAATTTTCATCAAAACACTCAATACACTATCTTTAAACCGTTACTGTATCACTGGAATTATTATTACCATAACAATACTGTATGTCTTTCCCATATATTTTCACATATCCACATCATCACTCCTAAACATACAATATAGTGCCCAATTAGACCTTTGTTCACTGTCTTGTTAAAGTTAAGTTAAAGTACCAATGATTGTCACAATTGGTGAAATTTGTCCTCTGCATTTGACCCATCCCCTTGTCCACCCCCTGGGAGGTGTGGGGAGCAGTGGGCAGCAGCGGTGGCCGCGCCGAGGAATCATTTTAGGTGATTTAACCCCCAATTCCAACCCTTGATGCTGAGTGCCAAGCATGGAGGTAATGGGTCCCATTTGTATAGTCTTTGGTATGTCTCGGCCGGGGTTTGAACTCACAACCTACCGATCTCAGGGTGGGGCACTCTAACCACTAGGCCACTGAGTAGGTGTCTTTCTCAGGAATATTCACCTTTAACTTAATGCACTTTTAGCAACACTCATTTAAGCACTTTACTTTTCTTCATATTCTTCTTCTTCTTATAATAGCAGCTTTAAGTTACTGTACTTGAAATGTTCATTGACCATTCCTGAGAGCTTAACTTATACAACCATGTCTAAGCACAACAAAATAGCATGTAAAACCTCTTTCAGAGCACACACATTATACAAAAATACATTATAAAATCAATAAGAAAACGGGAGCTCTAATTTGGGAGTTACCAAAACTAACCTGTTAAACATGAGGAAAAAAGCACACAGAACGTTTCAGTTGTTCGCAGACAGGTCGCTCTCATCAGAATGACTAGAAGCTTCCGGTATGCAGGTAGTAGCATTCAATTAGGAAGAAACGCTCAACTGCCCCCTACTGACCGAGGTGAATACTGATACATGTGGAATGTCAGCTCCAAAAACGAATTAAAACAATACAACTCTGTTCGACAAAATAGGACGAATGTGAACACACAAGACATAAATGTTACCCAATCGGCGCCTTGCCCGCTTGAACTTGAATTTAGCTGGTGGATAACGTTTCAAATAATACCAAAACTGGTAGCTCGAACTCTCCAACGAGAGCATGACGTCTAAAAGACAAATTACCCAACTCGAAGCAGAACAAAGAATAACGTTTTATACCACCATGCTTACCGTAGAAGTAGAATACTTTTACAGTCCGTCGCCTGTCTTGTATCAGCGTTCACTATGTCAAGTCCCCTCACGTAAAGTACCAGCAATCCACACACTGGCTCTCGCAAGAAATGGTCATGCCGGGAAGTGTAGGCTCGAGCAGGGCATAGTGCCCAGTCGACACAAGCCTGTTGTAGAAATAAAACTACATTTCCCAGAGTTCACAGGCCGTATTCCGTTTTGTAAGTGTGCGGTTAGAAACATGCTCGACGTAAAAAGTTGTGCAGTCGACATTTGCACGCCCCGCCGCCCCGAAAGAGACAAGCAGTAAAAGATGGATGGCCATTTGAAGTAGCAAAACTTATTTCCTTTTGATTAATTAAAAAAAATAACATTTATCATTCCAAATGAAGTTAAAGAACTAAACGTCAAAATATTTGACCAATTTTACTCTTGTAACTCACTTCTATCCAAATTCTTTCAGGATGTTTCTCCAGAATGTTCCTTTCAAAGAAGAAATGGTTCTGTTTTTACAATGTAAATGTCATGCTGAGTTCTGTCAAACCTTTACTATTAGGAACATTATATATTCACAAATCCAGAGTAATGTCATGCAAACCAAATATTTTTTTGTTTTATTCTGAAGTTAAGAAAAAGTATATAACTCACCAATAATGACAAAGGAAAACAAAAAGGTGAATCCATCTTTTTTTATTACTTTATTTACATCAAATACATCAGTTCAATTTCCCTTGTGGATCATTAAAGTTTGTCTAAGTCTAAGTTTGTCTAAGTTCACAATAATGACACTTTAAATGTCTACTTTTTGTTAGGCAGCAGGTTTGGATTTAACTTAAGTGCCTTGTTTAAAAAAAAAAAACATAAACAAAAATAAATTACTCAATGGGACTCTCATTAGTGCGTCATTCATATAGCAATGGCAGAAAAGTGAACGTGGTTGAAATTGTGGCGATAATACGCTCTAATTTTTTCAAATCTACCTTTTAATTTGTATATTCTTGTTATTTTTGACTACTTGGTAAGTTATTTTTTTTTCTACAAAACATTCAAAAAAACATTCAAATAGCACAGCACGTGATGTCACAGAAGCGCCGTAGTAAAATATAGCTAGAAAGGAAGTGATGCAGTCTTTGCGCAGGCGTGGACCGATCAGGTTTTCCGGTACCGATCGGGTACAAAACGGGGACAAAACAACTCCGTGCCAGTTAAGTTTTTCAATATTCACATAACCTATTGGAAAAATAATTGTACATACATCCACCAAGTAAAAACTTAATTCGAAATAAAATGTAAATGCTCACGCCACATTCCTTTCTTCTTTGTCTTCAGTATTTTTGGCCGTCTGGGGATACAGGAAGAAAAAGTTTGCTGCTCTCTATCGGTGAGTGAAGATTACACACAATTTTTTATACAATGAAGTCTTTTTGATCTCCCGAGATTCATAAAAAATAAAAGTTACAATTTCTTGTGGACAAATATTATGTATACATCTATTTATTTGACATATGTAATACTTAATTTATTTAATGTTTTTTTCTGCAAAGTATTTATGGCCGACTGAATATAATTATATATCATATTTTCTACTGTTGTGATTAAACATTGAAAATTCAAAGCAGTGCATACTTCTTATTGCTTCTATTTTTTATTCATTGCATGTATTGGGCATGAAAAAAAAAACATTGAAAATGTTGGCTAGGTATTGCTCTTATTTTTGGCATTTAGTAAATTTAATGTTACACTTTGAAAAAATTATATAGCAAGAAGCAGTTTTTCTTCTTGGTTACACACATGCCTTTTTGCATCTTGCTGCATTTGTCGCGTCATGTTACATAAAAAAGTAGTACTATTTGCAGTAGGTCCTCATGTCCACCACAGAGGACAATGAAAAATGTATTGTTTTCAGTATCTTACAAATTAATGTTCCCCAAACTATTTATTTTACATCTACTCAATCTCTAATTTAAATAATACACTAACTGGATAAATGTAATAACTTACTTCAGTTTTGTTTAGTTTTGCAGAAATGTTGCAGAGGCATATCTTCTTTCATGGACAAACACCAACAAATCAGTCAGGATGTCTTCCACAGCGCAGCAAGTATTTGTTTTTTATTTTTTGAAAAAAAGGCTGTGAAAGGCTTGTTCCATACAGAGGACAAACATGTATTGCTGGGTCTTAGGAGGATATGAATATGAGCAAGTTTGAAACAACATTAACGTGATGAAAATATAATCTAGTTTAAATTGAGTAGATAAGGTGATGTTGTAACATGATAAAATAGGAATGACATAATATGCACAAAGGCCCACAGACACAAAACAAACAAAAGTGATCCAAATGACACATTTATTGGCGTGTGATGGAAAAGAGATGACAACTGATGCATTTTAATGTGAAACAACCAAAAGTGTATAAAATATGAATGAACCAGACTCACTAGAAGATTAATTGCTATACCACACTTCAAAGGCTGCAACGTTTCCTGCAAAAAATAGTGATACATAACCAGTGCAAGCATATTATATAAATATGAAGACAATACTTGAAATAAAATACACTGTCGACATCAAGTGAAAGGAAAAATAAACGAGAAAACTCTGACAAATAAGTGCAGGGTCGCCACCTGGTGGCCAAATATCCTCACGACAGGCATTCCTGGAATTTAGTGTACAGTGCTTAAGCACCACTGCTGGTACGTGGGCTCCATCTAGACTTGAATTGTTTAATAATTGTATCAAAACAAAGCTACATTAGAAATATGTACAATAATTGTACACAGATAATAATTCTTAATCAAAGTTTTGCTTTAGATTCAATTGAAATGAAAAGCTCCCATTTAAGTCATACCTGCAAGCCACTTATTTCAAACTACTGGTACTAATGTATCTTTTTTTCTTACACACATTTTTGTACTTGGATGGCTTTTCTTCATAACATATGTTTAATCCTGTGACTCACTAAGGCACTCGATTCACAGTGATCCAAGGCCACCTTCACAGCTCATCATTTACAGGGCACCTATTATGCATAAACAACTTTATTTTAACCTGTTGGTACCTGTTTTTGTGTATTTGGGATCTGCTTGAGTGCGGAAAATTTAAAATCAAACAATGGAGGCATGGCGGAAATATTTATAAAACAATCTTGCCTTCCTTCATACCAGAACAAAAATATAAACCCAACACTTTGTGTTTTTGCTCCCATTTTTCATGAGTTGAACTCAAAGATCTAAAACTTTTGTAATATACACAAAATACCTATTCTTCTCAAATATTCACAAATTGGTCTAAATCTATGTTAGTGAGCACTTCTTCTTGGCCAAGATAATCCATCCCACCTCACAGGTGTGGCATATAAAGATGCTGATTAAACAGCATTATTGCACAGGTGTGCCTTAGGCTGCCCACAATAAAAGGCCACTCTGAAATGTTCCGTTTTATCAGACAGCACAATGCCACAGATGTCCCAATTTTTGAGGGAGTGTGCAGTTGGCAGGCTGACTGCAGTAATGTCCACTAGAGCTGTTGCCTGTGAATTGAATGTTCATTTCTTTATTATTCGCCATCTCCAACGGCGTTTCAGAGAATTTGGCAGTACATCCAACCGGCTTCACAACAGCAGACCACATGTAACGACACCAGCCCAGGACCTCCACATCCAGCAGGTGCACCTTCATGATAGTCTGAGACCAGCCACCCAGACGGTTGCTGCAACAATTGGTTTGCATAAGCAAATAATTGACAAATTATAAACTGCACATTTCAGTGTGGCCTTTTATTAAGGCACATCTGTGAAATAATCATGCTGTTAAATCAGCATCTTGATATGCCACACCTGTGAGGTGGGATGGATTATCTTGGCCAAGAAGTGCTCACTAACACAGATTTAGACAGATTTGTGAACAATATTTGGAAGGAATAGGACTTTTGTGTACAGTACAGGCCAAACGTTTGGACACACCTCATTTCAATGCGTTTTCTTTATTTTCATGACTATTTACATTGTAGATAGTCACTGAATGCATCAAAACTATGACACTTGTGAAGTGAAAACCCTTTCAGGTGACTACCTCTTGAAGCTCATCGAGAGAATGCCAAGAGTGTGCAAAACAGTAATCAGAGCAAAGGGTGGCTATTTTGAAGAAACTAGAATATAAAACATGATTTCAGTTATTTCAAATTTTTTTGTTAAGTACATAACTCCACATGTGTTCATTCATAGTTTTGATGCCTTCAGTGACAATCTACAATGTAAATAGTCATGAAAATAAAGAAAACCCATTGAATGAGAAGGTGTGTCCAAACTATTGGCATGTACTATATGTCGTACAAGTTTTACGTTTCATTAAAATTGGGAGCAATAACAAAAGTGTTACGTTTTATATTTTTGTTCAGTATACTTCCTCCAAACGAGCCGTTTGCAATTTGCCCAATTTGTGAATTTTTTTCCCCGAGTGTGACGTCAGAGGACATCTCCGTCTTCAGTAGAGATTTACCCGAAGAGCTTTGCGTGAGTCTGCCATTGTAGTCCGATGCTGTAGTCAATGAGCTCCTTCTTTTTCTCTATCCTCTTGTTGTGGGGCAGACTGGCTTGTACAAGCACATGCATCCTCCTATGTTGCCATTTTTTTTTATACAAAGCAGCGTATAGTTTGAACTTACATCAGTCAGTAAACTCCATATGGAAGTGCTAAAAACGACAACAAAAATGGCGAGGAGAAAAAGCAGTCACAGTGGAGGCACGTCAATATGAAGAGATGGTCAGAATGGGTCTTGGAAGATGGTCTGTAAAACGAAATCTTTGCAAAATTTTGACCAAAAAACCGCCATTACATGTTATGTAGACCTCAAGGAAGTTTTGTAATTGAGGAAAAAAGTCATATGACCCCTTTAAGGGAAACCATGTCCACATTTTTAGGTCATTCTCGCCTTTTTATTGGCGTTTCATATTCCAAAATGTGCAATAGTGAAGGATCCCACCTGATACCCTGTTCTCTGTAGTTCATGAGTCAGTTTTGGGTGGTCAAGGAGTTCACAACTATCAGATGGCCCATCTCTTTGGTCCACCATTTTAAACGGCCAGGTCGTCTTGACGAGCCCGACTTCCGCTGCTTCCGCTCGTCTTGCTCAGACGTCGTTTGTCTCTGGTGTACCCTGAATGCAGCGCGGGCAACGGGTGGCAGTTGTTGTTGATGTTGGGGAGCTCATTGGGCGCCTGGTGCTGGTACCTCACCAGGAAGTCCCGGTCGTCCTCCAGGTTGTCGCAGCTGTGGTGGCGCTCGGTGGCCAGGTTGGCCGAGTTCTGCTGCAGCGCCACCCTGTTGCTGAAGGGGTGCGAGGCCATGGAGGTCATGGACGCCATGGGGGTCATGGAGGAGGTGATGGCGCAGCGGATGAAGTCAGGGGGAGGGGTGGGGGAGTCCGAGGGCGGAGGCAGGCTGTTGTGCTCCAAGGCGGCGTCCACGGCTTGTTGCGCCCTTTTTCGGCGGATGCACGACCTCGTGCTCTTCCAGCCCAGGTAGTAGAGCTCCAGCACAGATAGCGCCAAGGACACGGCGGCCACCACCAGCATGAAGACGATGAAGATGTTCTTCTCCGTAGGGCGGGACATGTAGCAGTTGACCGGGTTGGGGCACGGCGACGACGTGCAATGGTAGAGCGCCTTGAGGAAGACGCCGTAAAGCCAGTACTGGATGACGGTGAAGATGACTTCCATGGCGGTGCGGATGAGGATGCTGAGGACGTAAGTTTGCAGCAGAGCTCCTTTAAGGCGGACGCGGCTCGGCCTTTCCGACATCTCCCCCTGCTGCAGGTACTCCTTCTCCGCCTCCAGGTCCGCCCCGCCGCCCTCCGCACGGGCCTCCCTCTCCTCCTGCTCCCTCCGCCGCCGCTTCTCCTCACTGCGCACCGTGTGCACGGCGTGGCCCATGTAGATGAGCGACGGCGTGGACACGAAGACTATCTGCAGCACCCAGTAGCGGATGTGGGCGATGGGGAAGGCGCTGTCGTAGCAAACGTTGGTGCAGCCGGGCTGCTGCGTGTCGCACAGGAAGTCGCTCTGCTCGTCCCCCCACGACGACTCGGCCGCCGTGCCCAGCACTAGGATGCGGAAGATGAAGAGCACGGTGAGCCACACTTTCCCCACCGAGGTGGAATGCTCCTGAACCTCCTCCAGGACGTTCCCCAAGAGACTCCAGTCGCCCATGATGGCTTAGGGCGGGGGGTGGCAGCACACCTGAGACACAGTAGGGGGGAGCTGAGCCCTCTGAGGGGGGACACGACAAAAGTAAAAAAACATCATGAGGTGGTTCGGTACCATATTTGGTTACTTCGATGTTCAAAATGGCTGCTTCATTAAGAGGCGTTAAAAATAAAAATAATAAATAATGAAACTGTATCCAGCACCCCCCGCGTCCCCATAAGGGAAAAGCGGTAGAAATGGATGGATTGATGGATGGATTTATAAAATTAGAGCTGCAGCTATCGGAAAAATTGGATAAAACACACTTTATACCAGGGGTCCCCAAACTTTTTGACTCGGGGGTGCTGTGTTGGGTTGAAAAAATGTTGGCGTGTGTGTGGGGCGGGGGGGGGTCAAGGTTTCTGTGGTATATCCGTTATACAGTGCTCAATACCGGGGTAAAGCGGAATATATGTTAGTTCAGGAAAAAACACAAGAGTATATACCATCCCTACAAGCCTGTTTCGCAGGTTTTCCTGGGGCCGTACTTATCAAGCTTCTTAGAGTGCCATTTTACACTTAAGTCCTGAGAATTTGCGAAATTTAGTCCTACTCTCAAACTTAAGAATAAAAGCTTTTTATCAACGTTCTTAAGTCTAAGAATCACTCCTACTCTCCACGATATTCAAGAGACCTTCAGAGGTGTCTTAAGTGGTTAGGAGTTGCCAGCAGGGGATGGCACTGAGGCGAGAGAGACGTGCGCGAACATTCAGGGAGCGGAACGATGTTCTGGATTTGTTTGATGACGAGCAGCTGATCAAACGGTATCGTTTAGACAGAGCGGGTATTTTTGTCACAGATTTAATACTTTTCGATTCCATGTTGATTTCTGCATGTGGCTGCAGTGGGCTAGTATATATAGAGCCACCCACACCAGTTTCAAATTAGTTGCCTAATTAATGAATTGGAAAGAAAATGTTATGACAGTAGCGTATGTGTGTGGCCGTGAGGTGAGTGACGTCAGTGAGTGTGTGGGCGATAGAAGAGAGGGAGCGGTAGCGTGAGTGCCGGCGGGGACTAGTTTGTTTTGTATTATTTTGTAGTTTATTGTCAAAATATACACTCCCATTGTCCACTTAAATATTTCCAAGATATTTCTTTATTCTTAGACAACGGATTCCCTTCCGTGATTGGTCATTTCTATGGACACAGAAATGACGTCACCTAAAATTCCGTTTACGGCACATAGTAATGTCGTAATTCAGCTCTGAGTGTGACACTTAAGATTCAGTCCTACACTTCGCTGAAAGTGTGAGTAAGACGCTTGATAACTAACTTTTAAGTGCAGCTTTCAGCGAAGAATTTATTTACTCTTAAGTCAACTCTTAGCAGACTTCTTAGGAGTAATTCTGAGAAGCTTGATAAGTACGGCCCCTGCTCGTCAGGGGATTTTTCCGAAACAGGCTTGTAGGGATGATATAGCTTTTTGTGTTTTTTCCTGACCTAATATTATATATATATATATATATATATATATATATATATATATATATATATATATATATATATATATATATATATATATATATATTAGGGCTGTGAATCTTTGGGTGTCCCACGATTCGATTCAATATCAATTCTTGGGGTCACGATTCGATTCAAAATCGATTTTTTTGCAATTCAACACGATTCTCGATTCAAAAACGATTTTTTTCCCGATTCAAAATTATTCTCTATTCCTTCAATACATAGGATTTCAGCAGGATCTACCCCAGTCTGCTGATATGCAAGCAGAGTAGTAGATTTTTGTAAAAAGCTTTTATAATTGTAAAGGACAATGTTTTATCAACTGATTGCAATAATGTACATTTGTTTTAACTATTAAATGAACCAAAAATATGACTTATTTTATCTTTGTGAAAATATTGGACACAGTGCGTTGTCAAGCTTATGAGATGCGATGCAAGTGTAAGCCACTGTGACACTATTGTTCTTTTTTTAAATTTTTATAAATGTCTAATGATAATGTCAATGAGGGATTTTTAATCACTGCTATGTTGAAATTGTAACTAATATTGATACTGTCGTTGATTATATTCATTTTTGTTTCACTACTTTTGGTTTGTTCTGTGTCGTGTTTGTGTCTCCTCTCAATTGCTCTGTTTATTGCAGTTCTGAGTATTGCTGGGTCGGTTTTGGAATTTGATTGCATTGTTATGGTATTGCTGTGTATTGTTTTGTTGGATTAAATAATAAAAAATAAAACATTTTTTAAAATAAATAAAAATAAAAAAAATAGATTTTTTATAAATGAGAATCGGTTCTGAATCGCACAACGTGAGAATCGCGATTCTAATTCGAATCGATTTTTTCCCACACCCCTAATATATATATATATATATATATATATCTTCCGAGCGTGATGATGTCACCTTATCGATGGGAAAATGCATTTTTAGACAATATGAATTGCCTGAGCAGCTAGGAGACATCAAGAGTAACAAGCGGTAGAAAAGGATTAGAAAGGACAGATTAAAAAAAATAATAATAATAACTTGGGACTTCCTGCGGGCCGGATTTTGGACCCTGGTGGGCCGGATCTGGCCCGCCGGCCGTAGTTTGGGGACCAATGTTTTATACCCTCAATGCGTATTTTGGGGATAAGCGTTGAAATAAACAACGGTTTTTCGGCATTCTTTTTTTTCTATTAAAACCACATTATCAACATTGAAATTACATTTTTAATTAATAAAAAAAAAAAAAAAAAAAAATCTCTGCTGTTCACCGCTGCACAGGTCACAGCATCCACTCACCACCGCTCTCACATGCGCTCTATTGCAATGATTATGCGGCAATTATGTCCGCGTGTTTATAGTTGCGGGCACTCCATGCGGTTCAGATTTAATACATTTTTATTAGATACACTAATTAAAAGGTTAATCAAAGCAACAGAATATAAATCAAAGCTTTTTTCGAATCAATTTAATTTTGTGCAGCCCTTATAAGAATCCACCTAAAAAAGCTTGAATCATCAAAATGGGAATAAATAACATATCAAAACAAATTATTTAAATTAATACTAAAAATAACAAACTAAAAATAAATTTTAAAAAAATTATCCCAAAAATTACAAATCAAAATTAAATTAAAATAAATGAATACAATATTTTCTTAGTTCCAATGCCCTAGTCATTTTTCCTTTAAAGCAGAGATTTAAATACAATTTTAAATTGAATTAAAAAAAAAAAAAGTATTAAAAATTTAAAAAATAAAACTTATAAACTACATAATGTAGCTAAGTGCAAAGTACTCACTACTTAGACAGCCATATAAGGCGTGAATAGACAAATAGATGCTCTAAATTCCTGGTAATGTCATGTGCGTGTGTGTGTGTGTGTGTGTGTGTGTGTGTGTGTGTGTGTGTGTGTGTGTGTGTGTGTGTGTGTGTGTGTGTGTGTGTGTGTGTGTGTGTGTGTGTGTGTGTGTGTGTGTGTGTGTGTGTGTGTTCATCCACACAAACATAACCACTGTCCGTGTGCATGGCTTGAGGACTGGACATTTCACGGCATGAACAGCGTTTTCTATAAGAGTCCACAGTAAAAAAAGGAAGTTGTTGAGTGGGACTAAAGTACACTACATGCTGGTTTTAGAAGGTAAATATTAGTTTAATGAAATGTATAGAATTGCATTAGTGCCTTTTTTAATCCCAGCATATGCATGAGTGACAAACATGCGCGGGTGAAAGGCGGCCAGTGGGCAAGTCAGTTCTAGGAGAGCGTGTCCTTCCACTGTGCACATTGGTCTGCATGTAGCCTCCAGTACACCTCCCTAACAGCCACACCACAGCAGCTTGTCCTCCTCCATCCTAAAACCGCCTCAGCAACTCATCTTTCCATCCTTTGAGCATTAGTGAGTTTGGCCCAGACCCAAACATGGCGGCAACAAGCTGGCGATGACCCTATAAGGCGGCTTTATGGACGGGGCCATCATTAAGATGTCAGCGCAGCTCGTCGAGGGGCTGACCTCTGACCCCACTTCCAACTTGGAGATTAGCGATATTTACAAGCTATGGACACTTTTTCCCCCCACCCGCTACCTTAAGCTACTGCCCTACTTGGCAAAATCAAAGAAATGATCAATAGAATTAAAAGAAACAATGAATGAATGGAAGGAAGTTAGAATGCGGCTTACCATTCCTCGTCTTTGTCATCCATGGGCGACTCTTTTCATGTCAACCACGACAATGTATGCTCCACCCTACAAGGCTTTGATTGAACTAGCCGACACTGACGTTGCTTCTACTGCGTGTGTGTGAGAGAGAGGTGTAAATGACCATGACCATGTGTCTACCACTCACTCCCTCACTCCCTTTTGTCTCCCTATCATCTTATCAGGTTTATATATGGTAATAACTATGGTAATGACTATTGCTAGTACACAGAAGTGTGAGAAAGTGAGTATTACTGTACGGCCACACTGGAAAAGAAGCACTACCACAAATATGAGGAAAAAGTCATGGTGTTATGCAGTATATAAAGTAATGGTATGAAAGGGGAAATGATAATGCCATGAGGAAAAAAAGTTCAGTGAGAAAAAAATCATAATGTCGAAGAACTTTTTTTTAATTAAAAAGTCAGAAAATTATTAAAGAAAAACATGGATATTAGAAGAATTAAAGCCTTCCTAATAATTGTGGGTTAGAAATGATGAATGATTACAAACAAATATGTTATTAGAATGCAGTAGTATTGTGAGAAGAAAAGTGGGATTTTTGTGAGAAAAAAATGTGGGAAAAAAACAGTCATAATTTTATGAGAACAAAAATGTAACATGAACAGATTTTTTTTTATATGGTGAGAAAAAAGTTATAATCTTAGAAGAAAAAAGTTGTAATGTTGAGATAAAAAAACCCAACATTAAAATAAAGTCCAATCTAATGACAAAAAAGACATAATGCTCTGAGAAAAAAGTCATATTAGGATACATTGTTACGAGAATATATTTATATTATTGTGAGAAAAAACATCAGAAAATTGAATATTATGAGATAAAATATTGTAATGTCATTAGATAAAAGTAATTAAGTTATGATAAATAAATTATGTCATAAAAAAGTGATAGAGAATGAGAAAATAATTATATATGAGAGAAAAAAAGTCATATTATGAGAAAAACGTTATTGTTATGAGAAACAAGTTATGGAAAAGGTTGTACTAAGAGGAACAAGTCATTTAATGAGAATGAAGTTGTAATATGAGAAAAAACATTATTGAAAATGTTAAGCTGTAAAAAAAAAAAAGGTTATAGTGTGAAAAAGTAGTGATAGAGAATTAGAAAAAAAAAATCATATGAGAAATCTGTTTTAATAATATGGGAAAATAGTTGTTAAACACTGTTAAAATTATATAAGGGAATAAAGTCATATTGTAGGAAAATGTCATTGTTATGAGAAAGAGTGTTTAGAAAAAGTTGAATTATGAAGAAACAGTCATTGTTATGAGAATGTAGTGGTAATATTGTGAGGGGGGAAAAAACGTATCACAAACAGTAATGCTATGAGAAAAACGTTTTAATGTCATTAGAAGAAGTTACGTTTTAAGAGAAAAATGTGATTATCAGAAAAAGGTTGTAGTGATTTAGAAAAATAAATAAAAATGTGTATTACAAGTTGTAATATTATGGGTAAAGAGTTGTGGTGTTATGAGGAAAAAGTCAATGTAAGAAAAAAGTTACACTGTGAAGATGAATTAGTTATGAGAATATAGTTGGAATATTGTGAGAAACAAACATGAGGAAAAGTAATATAAGTAAAGTGATAGAGTGAGAAAAAATATAACAAAAAAACATGAAAAAAAGTTATTATGACAAAAAGTTGTTTTATTGTGAGAAACAACCTTGAAAAAAAGTTAAGAGTAAAGTAATATGAGATACAATGTTGAAATATAATTACAAAAAAGTCATCAAGTTATGAGAAAAAAGTATTTAACGAAAAAAAGGTTTACAGTATTATAAAAAAGTGATACAAAATGACAAAATATATATGATAAAGAAAAAAGTCATATTGTATTATTTTGATGAACAAAGTCATAGCTATGAGAAGAAATGTGTTCTATTTGTAAAAAGTAATTTTATCAAAATACATTTGAAATATTGTGAGAAAAAACATCAAAAATGTAATGTTATGAGAAAAATGTTATAGTATGAAGATTCATTTGTTATAGTTGTAATGTGAGGTAAAAAACTGAGAAAAAAAGTAATATATAAAAATCAGGAAAAAGTAATAGTGATGTATTTTTTTACTACGAGAATAAAAAGTTTTACTGAATGAGAAAAAAGTATACATGAGAAAAAAGTTATATTATTGTGAGAGAAAAACTAAATAAAAGTTTAATGAAATAAAGTTGCAATATGAGCAAAACGTCAATTTATAAGAATAGAGTCATAATATTAAGAGAAAAGATTATATTCTAAGTGGTTACAAAAACGTATATTTGTGTAGTGTATTCTAATCTATTGCTATGGTTTATGTACAAAACCCCAAACCAGTGAAGTTGGCACGTTGTGTAAATGGTAAATAAAAACAGAATACAAGGATTTGCAAATCATTTTCAACTTATATTCAATTTAATAAACTGCAAGGACAAGATACTTAATGTTCGAACTGAGAAACATATATTTTTTTGCAAATAATCATTAACTTAGAATTTAATGGCAGCAACACATTGCAAAAACGTTGGCACAGGGGCATTTTTACCACTGTGTTACATGACCTTTCCTTTAAACAACACTCAGTAAACGTTTGGGAACTGAGGAAACCAATTTTTGAAGCTTTTCAGGTAGAATTCTTTCCCATTCTTGCTTGGTGTACAGCTTAAGTTGTTCAACAGTCCAGGGTCTCCGTTGTGGTGTTTTACGCTTCATATTGCGCCCCACATTTTCAATGGGAGACAGGTCTGGACTACAGGCAGGCCAGTCTAGTACCCGCACTCTTTTACTATGAAGCCACGCTGTTGTAACACGTGGCTTGGCATTGCCTCCTGAAATAAGCAGGGGCGTCCATGATAACGTTGCTTGGATGGCAACATATGTTGCTCCAAAACCTGTATGTACCTTTCAGCATTAATGGTGCCTTCACAGATGTGTAAGTTACCCATGCCTTGGGCACTAATACACCCCCCATACCATCACAGATGCTGGCTTTTCAACTTTGCGCCTGTAACAGTCCGGATGGTTCTTTTCCTTTTGGTCCGGAGGACACGACGTCCATTTTCCAAAAACAATTTGAAATGTGGACTCGTCAGAACCCTTTTCCACTTTGCATCAGTCCATCTTAGATGAGCTCGGGCCCAGCGAAGCCGGCGGCGTTTCTGGGTGTTGTTGATAAATGGCTACTTGCGCTTACAGATGTAGCGACGAACTGTAGTTACTAGCAGTGGTTTTCTGAAGTGTTTCTGAACCCATGTGGTGATATCGTTTACAGACTGATGTCTGTTTTTGATGCAGTACCGCCTAAGGGATAGAAGTGTAATATCATCGCTTATGTGCAGTGATTTCTCCAGATTCTCTGAACCTTTTGATTATATTACGGACCGTAGATGGTGAAATCCCTAAATTCCTTGCAATAGCTCGTTGAGAAATGTTGTTCTTAAACTGTTCGACAATTTGCTCACGCATTTGTTCACAAAGTGGTGAACCTCGCCCCATCCTTGTTTGTGAATGACTGAGCATTTCATGGAAGCTGCTTTCATACCCAATCATGGCACCCACCTGTTCCCAATTAGCCTGTTCACCTGTGGGATGTTCCAAATAAGTGTTTGATGAGCATTCCTCAACTTTCTCAGTCTTTTTTGCCACGTGTGCCAGCTTTTTTGAAACATGTTGCAGGCATCAAATTCCAAATGAGCTAATATTTGCAAAAAATAACGTTTTCCAGTTTGAACGTTAAGTATCTTGTCTTTGCAGTCTATTCAATTGAATATAAGTTGAAAAGGATTTGCAAATAATTGTATTCTGTTTTTATTTACCATTTTCACAACGTGCCAACGTCACTGGTTTTGGGTTTTGTAAATGTGCGCGAGCAGGTGTGGTGTGGGGTGCTGTGGAAGTGGTAGAGCAGTGTGTTTTTGTGTTTGTGTGCTTAATTGTATTGTATGTTTTCTGTATTTTTGTCGGGACCCCCTTGAAAACGAGTTGCTGCATCTCAAGGAGCTATCCCTAATAATTTGAATTGACTTGTATAAAAACAACGTTATATTGTATGCGGAAAATGTTGTAACATCATGAGAATAAAGTCTTAATAGTATGAGGAAAAAGCTCCTAAAATGTACGAGAATAAAATATGATAAAAGTGTGAGATAAAAGTGTTGTGAGAGGGAGCACAATGTTGGAGCGTCACGATGGGAGCTTGCATGTTGCCTGGAAGTGAATCACAAAGCGGGAGGAAGGGAGTGAGAGTCCAGCGGGGACAATAGCAGGAGGTCGTTCATGGAAACGACCATGTTCTTATCGACCAACACGTCGTCCACCTGCATGAGCGCTAACAATGCATCACCTGGAGGCTACGGCGGACCTCTACGATAAGATGAAATGTTAAGATGATGGTTTTGTATCATTATTTATCCATGGTGCAATCCTATGTGCGTAATATGTACAAAACCCCAAACCAGTGAAGTTGGCACGTTGTGTAAATGGTAAATAAAAACAGAATACAATGATTTGCAAATCCTTTTCAACCTATATTCAATTGAATAGACTGCAAAGAAGAGATATTTAATGTTCAAACTGAGAAACACTTTTTTTTTTTTGCAAATAATCAGTAACTTAGATTTTAATGGCAGCAACACGTTGCATAAAAGTTGGCACAGGGGCATTTTTACCAATGTGTTATATGGCCTTTCCTTTAAACAACACTCAGTAAACGTTTGGGAACTGAGGAGACCAATTTTTGAAGCTTTTCAGGTAGAATTCTTTCCCATTCTTGCTTGATGTACAGCTTAAGTTGTTCAACAGTCCGGGGGTCTCCGTTGTGGTGTTTTACGCTTCATATTGCGCCACACATTTTCAATGGGAGACAGGTCTGGACTACAGGCAGGCCAGTCTAGTACCCGCACTCTTTTACTATGAAGCCACGCTGTTGTAACACGTAACTTGGTATTGTATTGCTGAAATAAGCAGGGGCGTCCATGACAACGTTGCTTGGATGGCAATATAAGTTGCTCCAAAGCCTGTATGCACCTTTCAGCATTAATGGCCCCTTCACAGATGTGTAAGTTACCCATGCTTTGGGCACTAATATACCCCCATACCATCACAGATGCTGGCTTTTGAACTTTGCGCCTATAACAATCTGGAGGGATCTTTTCTTCTTAGGTCCGGAGGACGCAACATCCACAGTTTCCAAAAACAATTTGAAATGTGGGCTCGTCAGAACACTTTTCCACTTTGCATCAGTCCATCTTAGATGAGCTCGGGCCCAGCAAAGCCGGCAGTGTTTCTGGGTGTTGTTGATAATTGGCTTTCGCTTTGCATAGTAGAGTTTTAACTTGCACTGACAGATGTAGCGATGAACTGTAGTTATTGACAGTGGTTTTCTGAAGTGTTACTGAGCCCATGTGGTGATATCCTTTACACACTGATGTCGCTTTTTGATGCAGTACCGCCTGAGGGATCGAAGGTCACGGGCTTAGCCGTTTACGTGCAGTGATTTCTCCAGATTCTCTGAACCTTTTGATGATATTACGGACCGTAGATGGTGAAATCCCTAAATTCCTTGCAATAGCTCGTTGAGAAATGTTGTTCTTAAAGTGTTGGACAATTTGCTCACGCATTGATGGGGCGGTATAGCTCGGTTGGTAGAGTGGCCGTGCCCGCAACTTGAGGGTTCCAGGTCCGATCCCCGCTTCAGCCAACCTAGTCACTGCCGTTGTGTCCTTGGGCAAGACACTTTACCCACCTGCTCCCAGTGCCACCCACACTGGTTTGAAAATGTAACTTAGATATTGGGTTTCACTATGTAAAGCGCTTTGAGTCACTAGAGAAAAGCGCGATATAAATATAATTCACTTCACTTCACTTCACATTTGTTCACAAAGTGGTGACCCTCGCCCCATCCTTGTTTGTGAATGACTGAGCATTTCATGGAAGCTGCTTTTATACCCAATCATGGCACCCACCTGTTCCCAAATAGCCTGTTCAACTGTGGGATGTTCCAAATAAGTGTTCGATGAGCATTCCTCAACTTTGTTCGTCTTTTTTGCCACTTTTGGCAGCTTTTTTGAAACACGTTGCAGGCTTCAAATTCCAAATGAGCTAATATTTGCAAAAAATAAGAAAGTTTTCCAGTTTGAACGTTAAGTATCTTGTCTTTGAAGTCTATTCAATTGAATAGGTTTTGTGTGTATATTTCTGCTCTGCACTTAGAGTGTCCGCCCTGAGATCGGTAGGTTGTGTGAAACCCCGGCCGAGTCATACCAAAGACTATAAAAATGGGACCCATTACCTCCTTTCTTGGCACTCAGCATCAAGGGTTGGAATTTGGGGTTAAATCAGCAAAAATTATTCCCGGGGCGCGGCCACTGCTGCTGCTCACTGCTCCCCTCACCTCCCAGGGGTTGAACAAGGGGATGGGTCAAATGCAGAGGACACATTTCGCCACACCTAGTGTGTGTGTGACAATCATTGGTACTTTAAAGGCCTACTGAAAGCCACTACTACCGACCACGCAGTCTGATAGTTTATATATCAATGATGAAATCTTAACATTGCAACACATGCCAATACGGCCGGGTTAACTTATAAAGTGACATTTTAAAATTCCCGGGAAATATCCGGCTGAAACATCGCGGTATGATGACGTATGCGCGTGACGAAGTCCGAGTAACGGAAGTTATGGTATCCCGTAGAATCCTATACAAAAAGCTCTGTTTTCATTTCATAATTCCACAGTATTCTGGACATCTTTTGCGATTTTTTTAATGAACAATGAAGGCTGCAAAGAAGACAGTTGTAGGTGGGATCAGTGTATTAGCAGCGGACTACAGCAACACAACCAGGAGGACTTTGTTGGAGCGCTAGCCACGCTAGCCGCGCTAGCGGCCGACTTCACCTTGACTTCCTACGTCTCCGGGCCGCCAAACGCATCGGGTGAAGTCCTTCGTCCTTCTGCCGATCGCTGGAACGCAGGTGAGCACGGGTGTTGATGAGCAAATGAGGGCTGGCTGGCGTAGGTGGAGAGCTAATGTTTTTAGCATAGCTCTGAGCAGTCTGGTTGCTAAGTTAGCTTCAATGGCGTCGTTAGCACAGCATTGTTAACCTTCGCCAGCCTGGAAAGCATTAACCGTGTATTTACATGTCCACGGTTTAATAGTATTGTTGATTTTCTATCTATCCTTCCAGTCAGGGGTTTATTTCTTTTGTTTCTATATGTAGTTAAAGCAAGATGCTATCACGTTAGCTCGTAGCTAAAGCATTTCGCCGATGTATTGTCGTGGAGATAAAAGGCACTGAATGTCCATTTCGCGTTCTCGACTCTCATTTTCAAGAGGATATAGTATCCGAGGTGGTTTAAAATACAAATCTTTGATCTACAATAGAAAAAGGAGAGTGTGGAATCCAATGAGCCAGCTTGTACCTAAGTTACGGTCAGAGCGAAAAAAGATACGTCCATCGCTGCCTCTCAAGTCCTTCACTGTAACGTTCCTCATCTACGAATCTTTCATCCGCGCTCAAATTAATGGGGTAATCATCACTTTCTCGGTCCGAATCTCTCTCGCTCCATTGTAAACAATGGGGAATTGTGAGGAATACTAGCTCCTGTGACGTCACGCTACTTCCGGTACAGGCAAGGCTTTTTTTTATCAGCGAGCAAAAGTTGCGAACTTTATCGTCGATTTTCTCTACTAAATCCTTTCAGCAAAAATATGGCAATATCGCGAAATGATCAAGTATGACACATAGAATGGATCTGCTATTCCCGTTTAAATAAAAAAAAATCATTTCAGTAGGCCTTTAACTTTAATGTATTACTCTTTTCGTTTTTCATAGTGTTTTACTTATGTTGCTGTATATAAAAACGGCTCCACTGAAGTGGCAACTTTTTGCAGCAGCTTTGTGCTCTTTTATGTCCTCCTTTGTGTTCCTCAATATTTCCCTCTTGTTTTTACCTTTTTGGTTTAAATAAACCCTTTCGGGACTGCGCAACTTTTGTGACTTTTACGCTACTTTTAATACTTTTTTGTGGATTCTTTGAGTCTGCTCTACAACCACGTCATTTTCCCCATTGTGGGATAAATAAAGTCTGTCCTATCCTATCCGAAACAGCAAAGCAGTTGAGACTCTGAGTCGTGTATAAAGGGAGTATGGCCAACTAAACGAGAGGCGCCATGACTGCTACCAAGGACGTGTGCGGCCGGGCCTGGATGCATGCAATTGCTGTCGTTTTGACGTTAGTTTTTCTGACGGAGTAAACCAAAATAATACGTCCATACATACTCCAGCTCATAAACTTACAATAAAACGAAGTATAATTTTGGGGCCGTATTTCACGCACTCGGCTGCTACTTTCCTGCAGTGTTTCATGACCAGCAGGCACTCTAACGCACCCGACGGAGCAATAAACGTAAAAAAAATACACTGAACGACCAAAAAAATTACTTGTTACCCTCATTTTGCCAAAATCTTTATTAGGTGGCTGCCTCCAATGTATTTGTAATCATCTAATCATTTCCAAAAAATCATCGGCTGCCCCCTTCCTTCCCTGAAGGATTTACACAACTCCTGCTGCCTCAACAGAGCAAAAAATATTACCAAGGACAGCACACACCCTGGCTTCAACCTATTCATCCTGCTATCATCGGGCGGGCGCTACAGGTGCATCAGAACCAGAACAAACAGGTTCAGAGACAGCTTCTTTTCCAAAGCTGTCACCATCTTGAACTCAAACTTGTAATAAATAATTCACCCCTATACAATATTCTACCCTAATACCCTACTGTGCAATATTACCCTTCTAGTGCAATACGTCCGACACTGATTGTTATTGTTACTTTATTACTCTGGTACTCTTGTTTTGTTCTGTATATTGTACAGTATTTTCTATATTGTACAGGATTGCTTGTTTTTATTGGATAATAGTCTGTTTATTTCAATTCTTATTTTTTATCTTTATTACCACTTGTGTGATTTATTTTTATTCCCTATTTGTGTCCACTACCGCAGTGGTCCCTAACCACCGGTACCGGTCCGTAAATCGATTGGTACCGGGCCGCACAAGAAATAAAAAATAAATAAATAAATAAATTATTTTTTAATTTTTATTAAATCAACATAAAAAACACAAGATACACTTACAATTAGTGCACCAACCAAAGAAACCTCCTTCCCCCATTTACACTCATTCACACTCATTCGCACAAAAGGGTTGTTTCTTTCTGTTATTAATATTTCTGGTTCCTACATTATATATCAATATAGATCAATACAGTCTGCAGGGATACAGTCCGTAAGCACGCATGATTGTATTTTTTTATGACAAAAAACAAACAAAAAAAACAACAAAAAAAAAACATTACCCCCCTTTCCACCGGTTCATGGGACAATTTTTCAAGCGTTGACCGGTCTGCAGTTACTAAAAGGTTGGGGACCACTGCACTACCGCACCTTCAATTGGAGTCCTTAATCTCGTTATATGCAAATATAATGACAATAAAGTCCATTCTATTCTATATGTTTCACTCATGTTTTATTCTAACTGATCTTTCTTTTTCGTAACATGCTAAGTGAATAAGTGTACTTTTGTAGTTATTTCTCCATATTTCTGCACAACAGCTCAGATATGGTAATACTGGCAAGCAGTGTAGAATATGGAGTGATTTTTGGTCCAGAACATATTTTGATTAATACATTATTGACATATTTCTCGCTGCTTTATGTTGTATATTTTTTATGAGATTTCTCATCTATTATTTCACCCACAATTTGGTTTATTTTACTCTTTCAATGTCCGTCTATTTGTATTTGTGTTTGACTTTCTCTTCTGCTGCTATCAAATTGCATTGTTTTAGTGTTACTGAAATCCAAGGATAATCTGTTTTTGTCAAACCATCTCTTTAACTTGTTAATTTCTTGTGTTATTATTTGTATTAGCTTCTGTGTGTTCTCTCCTGAACAAAACGTAGACGTTGTGTCGTGTTTACCTGGCACAAGACGCTGTAATTGGTGGCTATGCAGTGTTGACAACACACCTTCACTTCTCATACTTGTCTTCTTTCCGGGTTGTGGGGAAAGCTTTCCACTATTCTCACGGGTGGTAGTACCGCGATACTAATGAATCATATTAGGTACTACACCGCCTCTAAAAAAGTACCGCCCCCCCGTCCCCCGTCGTCGTCACGTCGTGTCATTGCTGGTTTTACGAGCAGAGGAGCATGTTCGGCAGCGCACAATAACTGAGTACTTACAAGCAGACACAGTGTGTAGACAGAAAAGGGAGAACGGACGCATTTTGGCTTAAAAACAAAAGATAAAGGAGAAGTTATAACACTGAAACACCCTCAGGAAGAGGTGCTTTAAGACATGGCTAGCTAGCTAGCGGCTAAAGTCCAGCCCCAGTCGGCAGTGTTTTAGCTACTTCTAAATCACTAATCCTCGCCTCCATGGCGACAAATAAAGAGAGTTTCTTACAAGTATCATCCCTGCAGGACGAGGAATAGCTAAACATTTTTCACTTCACACCGTAGCTCACCGGCTTCACCGCTAATGATGCCGTTTCTGAATGTAAACAAACACCTAACATGCACTGTAATGATACCAAGTATCTAGTCGATACTACTATGATTATATTATTTTTTTTTTAGCATCACAAAATCTTTTTTTTCGTTTTTTGCATTATTTATATTATACTTTATAAACTCAGGAAATATGTCCCAGGAGGACTTTGAATATGACCTATGTATGATCCTGATGATACCTGAATTTGTGGTATCATCCAAAACTAATGTAAAGCATCCAAACAACAGAAGAATAAGTGATTATTACATTTTAACAGAAGTGTTGATAGAACATGGTAAAAGAGAAAGAAAGCAGATATTAACAGTAAATGAACACGTGGATTAATATTCCATTTTCTACCACTTGTCCTTAAATTTTTTAACAAAATAATAGAATGTAAAATGACACAATATGTTACTGCATATGTCGGCAGCTAAATTAGGAGCCTTTGTTTGCTTACTTACTACTAAAAGACAAGTTGTCTAGTATGTTCACTATTTTATTTAAGGACAAACTTGCAATAAGAAACATATGTTTAACGTACCCTAAGATTCTTTGTTAAAATAAAGCCAATAATGCAATTTTTTGTGGTCCCCTTTATTTAGAAAAGTACAGAAAAGTATTGAAATACATTTAGGTACCGGTACCAAAATTATCGGTATCGGAACAACACTAGTAGCAAACATGGCGCCCTGTAGTCATACTCTCTTTTATACAAAACTTTGTTGAGACTGAACCAACAGCGCCTCTGCTGGTTGCATATGGAAGTTCTGTTGATCGTGCCAGTTCCTTAGAGGAAGTCATCTCAAACAATATGATTTCCTAAAAGCCACAAAGAGCAAAGGAATTGAACATTCCTGCGAACTTCCTGGGGTCAGTCTCTCGTGCCTCCCGTGTTGGCAATAAGCAGCAGCGATTCATTGCGCCGCACAGTGAGACGTGCCTGCACAATGTCTGTTTATGAAGTGCAGTGGCAGGCTAATGGAGAGCTAATGGACGGCCGACTGAAGAGTTGACGTTTGACACACACACACTGCTCTTGAACTCGACAATTTCACTTTTAGGTTTGGATGCACCTGCAGAAAAAAAAAGCACACTTTGCACGACGCTACGACGGTATTTCACTCCGGAGACTTTTTTTTCCGCTTCGCAGCTCACTCTTTGCTGCCTTACAGGGAAGTGACCTAGTTGGCGGCCATATTGGCACCACGGCAGAACGCCGCCAATATATTACACGGCGCTGTCAAAACATGTTTTGATCGCTTACACATTAAATACTGCTTTAAATGGGAGACAATGGAAATGTTCTAATAAGGTACATGACACAACTAGGATAAGCTACATTAGGTACACTCTGTCCTGCAAAAAGATTTCCAAATAGTTTGTACTTTAATTTGTAGTAATTTTGCTATATAAACTATCAAAAATATTAAAAACAGCTCTCAGTAAGATTCAGTGTAGCTCCACATCACTTCAAACCACAATTATAAACATTGTTGGACTAAAACCAGTGAAAAACTCAACACTATAAAAAACAAAACCTGTAGATTTTACAGTTAAAATTTTGAAAAAGCGATTTGTTTTTACAGTAAAATTGTGGAATTCTGGCAAGTTGTTGTACTGAAAAATCTATGGTTGTTTTTACAGTGTATTACTGTACACTGAATACTGTAAAATATGGTATCACTATTATTTTTACTGTCAAATTTTGACCACTGTAAAACCTACTGACTACATTTTTACGGTGGACTCAAGTAAGACAAATATTAATAAAACATAAAAAGAATGTATTTAGAGTAGACATTACACACATGGTTACCTTTACATACTTACATACTTTACATACTTACCTTTTAAAAGTTACAAGAATAAGTAGTTAACTAGCAGAAGTAGCTCCAATGCAGTAATATTAAGAGGGAAAAAAACAACTTATTTTAAAAAGATGCAAAATCTAAATTGTAATTATGCAAAAATAAAAAATATATAACGTGTGTGTGTGTGTGTATATATATATATATATATATATATATATATATATATATATATATATATATATATATATATATATATATATATATATATATATATATATATATATATATAAATAAAATAATATATATATTCTTTATTTTTGCAACAAAATGAATGACATGAAGAGTCAAAATGTTATAACAGTAAAGACAAAAATTACAATAATTATTTTGTAGATTTTAAAGAATAAAGCAACATTTTATGAGAATTAAGTTGCAGTTTTACTAGATTAAAGTCCTAATTTTACAGGAAAATGTTTTAAATATTACCAAAAAAGATTAACTTTCCAAAAATCCCAATAATTTTACGGAAATAAAGTCCTCTTTTTAAGAGATTAAAGATGCAAATTAAAAGAATCAATTTTTAATATTACAAAATGGAGTTTTGCTTTTAGAAGAAAAAGGTTACTGTATGACGATAAAATGATAAAGCCTTAAATTAGAATTTAAAAAATAAATTCTTTAAAGAAAAAATAGTTGTAATTTTACATAAAGTTGTTCTTGGTTTTTTAATAAAGTCACAATTTTACGAGAATGAAGGTATACATTGAAAAATAAACTCTTGCTTTTATGTGAATAAAGTAGAGTTGTCAAAGAATACATTTTATTAATCAGATTAATCACACTTTTGAATTTAGATTAATCATGAATAATCACTTACATAATTTGAATTAATTTAAAATTAAAAAGACCCCAATGTTTGGACACAAATGCAATTTCATTCTCAGAATATCAACCAGGAATATTCTTAAAAGGTTTCACGTCATATATTTTCTCAAAACTTGCTTTCCAGTTTGATCGGAAGTCCAGTCAAAATAAACTGCTTGACTAATCTGCGTACACACCTGATTGATGCGGTAATTTTTTTTGTGATTAATCATGTAATCGTTATTTCTGGTAGCCCTAGAACAGGGGTCACCAACCTTTTTGAAACAAAGGGCTACTTCTTGGGTACTGATTAATGCGAAGGGCTACCAGTTAGATACACACTTAAATAAATTGCCAGAAGTAGCCAATTTGCTCAATTTACCTTTAACTCTGTTATTATTAATAATTAATGATATTTATCTTTGTGGAAACACTGATCATCTTAATGATTTCTCACAATAAATATATATAGAAACAGATAAATATCAATATGCAACACTTTATTTTTATATTTTCTCTAAGTGCACATTTTTCAAATTGAACATTTTCAAATGATCACTTCTAAGACAGTCTTGTGAAATCACAATATCCCATTTTAACTAGCTAGCCACTAACATTTTTTTAACAAATCATGAATTACTTTGCACCATGTTTGTACAAATAATAACTCATGTAAAATACAAAAGTAAACTCTCAAATTTTTAAATCATGTCACACTTTGAACTGGACACCAAATCTGTTATCTGTTTCTTTGTCAGTTAGTGGGAAGCCTGGCATTGCATGCTGTTAACTAGTGTGTTGTACTCTGGTGTGTAACTTGACACTGCAACTCTGAGTGAGTCTTGCAGATGTGCATCAGTGAGGCGTGTTCTGTGTTTGTTCTTGATCAAGTTCATGTCAGAAAAGGCTGATTCACAAAGATAAGATTTTTCCTCATTGTTTGCGGAACCTTCTTAATCTTTTGGACATATTTTCACAGCAATCTGGCCTTAAGCTTAATTATGATAAATGTAAAATGTTAAGGATCGGAAATCTAAAGGGAACGTCCTTTTGAATGGAATGCAAAGTGCCTGTTTTGTGGACAGATGGACCAGTTAACATACTTGGTATTGTTGTCCCAGAAAATCTGTAAGATCTAGGCTCAGTAAATTATGATAATCGACTAAGAAAGCTGGACAAAATTATGCAATTATGGAAAGGGAAATCCCTAACCTTGTATGGTAAAATGTCTATTGCCAACTCGTTAATTATTCCTCAATTTATTTATTTGTTTTTGTCATTACCAGCTCCATCACAAAACTTTTTTAAGATTTATGAGCGGAGGGTCTTCAATTTTGTCTGGAACGGCAAACCAGAAAAGATTAAAAGAAAGGTTTTGTACAAAGAGTATGAATATGGGGGCCTGAAACTTCTCAACCTTGAAGCTATGTGTCTGTCTTTAAAAGCATCAATTGTTCCAAAGATGTATTTAAACATTGAGTGGTACACAAATGTCCTGTTGGACAAAGAACATGTACTGTATCAAAAGAAATTGTATCCTTTTTTACAAGTGATCCCCTCCCAGAGAGTCTGCTGGGAAACATGGCGGGGTTCATAAAGGAAACAATCCACTCATAGTGGTGTTTTCAATTTTATGTGCCAGAAAAAAGAGACGATATTTTGCAGCAGTTAATATGGATGAACTGTAATATTGTAAAGCCTTTCTTTTGGAAAAATATGTTTGAAAGAGGAATCATTTTTGTCAATGATATTATCAATGAGAATGGTAAAATTATGAAGTATGATGAATTTAGAGCCTTGTATGGTGATGCTTGCTCAAGCTTTTCATTTTATCAACTAACTGGAGTAATTGGGAAAAGATGGAAACAAATAATTAATTATGGAACTACTAAATTATTAGTTTGTAAACCTCTAATAAAAAACTCTAGTTGGCAAAAAGGAACTAAAATAAATAGAAAAATATATAATATATGTTGTGGGAACCAGAATATTGGTAGCAGAAAGAAATAACCCCTTTTGTGTGAGTGGGTGTGGATGAGTGTGCATGGGGGAGGTTGTTTGGGTTGATGCACTGATTGAAAGTGTATCTTGTGTTTTTTTCTATGTAGATTTAATTTAAAAAAAAAAAAATAATAATAATAATAATAATAATAATAATTTATTTATTTATTTATTTTTTTAGAATAGGCCCGCGGGCGACTCATCTGGTCCTTACGGGCGACCTGGTGCCCGCGGGCACCGCATTGGTGACCCCTGCCCTAGAATGTTGTCACATTTCTTTATTTTCAGAAAATAATGTTTTTTCGAGAATAAATTCTTAATTTGACAGCTGTTAAGTTCACTAGTGTACTGTGGAAAAGAAACTTGAACTATTATGAGAACAACACAATGTTTAAGTTGAAGTATTACAAGTACCGTGATAATAACGCGTTAACTGTAAGTTCCTTTAACAGCGATCACTTTTTTTAAACGCGCGATTACCCATTTGCGTCCTGACTACTTTTTTGATCCTCGGGCCATTCCCTAGCTTGGGAAAATGTAATGGCGTCCAGGTAATGTTGAGCCACAGGCTCGAAAATAGCTAGTAGAAATGCACAAATAAAAGGGTCCATTGTGGAAATCCCTTGTCCAAAGCCTTGGCAAGTTGTTCTCTCGACTAGACAAGACTATTTTATCTTTGATTGCCGTGAGACGTCATCACTGGCGCGCTTCTCCGCTTGCAGAGAAGAAGGACGTGCTTCACTTCCGTGTTAGAAAACAGTTGAGTGCATTGAAAACATAAAACATAGATTGTTACACTAACTGCTTTAGTAAGATGGAATAAAAGCTCACAGAAAAGAAGGACGGTAGACAGGAAGTCTACAGTCATTTTTTATCGAAGACTTTCATGCTGTCTAAACATGTCAAAACACCTCTTCTCATACCAATCACACACTTCCGGCTTCACAATAATAGCGCAACGCGTCAAATCCGGTCTAATCACACAACAAAATGAAAAATGGTTTTACATTACAATCTTGCTTTGTCAAAGAAGTTTTTGAATGTAATCTGTGATATGTCCACCTGAATAATGGTTTTCTGGCAGATTGAAATAAAGTGTATATTATTTTATAAACCGTTCTAAACTGATAGAATGTTTAGCAGGCTGAATATTACACTTTTTTATTTTATCATGCAGAGATATGAATACCAATAACTTGTACAAGATGAAATGTACAGAATATCAGGGGAAAAAAATTCAGCTAGAAGTATCACAAATTACATTATCAAACATCTTTGACTAATCAAACCGTGATCGTAACAATCCACATTTTGTGTTATTAATGCCTGAAAATGGTGTAGCTTCTCCTCTGAATGCAAGTGCTCCTACAGCAGAAATACAAAATACAAACTCTGGCCAGACACCACAAACTGCAGGTCATTTTTTTCAAATTCTCATTAAAAGCCTGTTTATGTCCTTTTTGAGCTGTCTAAAAAAAGCATAATGTTTAAAAAACATACAGTTAAAGCAAGCCTAACTGTCCACTCGTGGTGATAAAAACTAGAAAATTGTCCGTCTTGGGTACACGTTTTATTGATGCAAAACTATATCTATCCGCGATTAATCACAATAATTTGAGTTAACTACGAGCAAACTGTGACTATCGCAATTAAATATTTTAATCATTTGGCAGCAGTAAATACAAGTAAAGCAGTGGCGTGCAGTCACTAGAGGCAGGGGAGGCGGGGCCTCACCTGCCATCATGGAAAGAAAAAAAAAAGAAAAAGAAAAAAAAAGTAATTAAATTGTTATATGTATCCAGTGATTATACTAAAGTTATTTTCCATTTAACTTCACCAGTTTTAGATTATTTTTATTTTTATTTTCACATTTGCCGTTCAAATACTGAGAAGAGACGGTGCGGTGATCAGCAGCCAGTTGAGGCACTTGTGCCTCACCATGGATTGCGACTCGGCTAACTGCTGGCCTGCTGTGCAGTGAGACCGTATTGCTATATGAATTATATTATGCATTTCCATAGTTTAGTTAGCTGAGGTATATAATGTACAGTGTATTTTGTCAACAACTGTATGTGTGTAACGTATTTTTAGTGCTGAGCGATCATAAATCTGCTGCGGAGACACACTGCAGAATGCACCGCCCGACGGGAGCGCCGCGGCCACACCAACCAAAGCCCACACCCAAACCCTCCACGTGCAAGACTGAATCCACCCAAAAAAAGTCACTTAACAAGAAGCCAAAAAGTGCAAAAACAACAATGCTCGCGCTGGAGGAGACGCGAACGACCGCAGGGACACAACATTAGGTACACCTGCACTGCAGGTTCATATGTTTTTAAATTTGACTGTGATGATGCAGTCGTGCCTCACCAGACATTAACCTCACCGCACGCCACTGATGTAAAGAGTGATAGAGATTTTGCAAGTAAATACACTATATTGCCAAAAGTATTTGGCCACCCATGCAAATAATCAGAATCATGTGTCCTAATCACTTGGCTCGGCCACAGGTGTATCAAATCAAGCTCTTAGGCATGGAGACTGTTTCTACAAACATTTGTGAAAGAATGGGCCGCTCTCAGGAGCTCAGTGATTTCCAGCGTGGAACTGTCATAGGATGCCACCTGTGCAACAAATCCAGTCGTGAAATGTCCTCGCTCCTAAATATTCCAGAGTCAACTGTCGGCTTTATTATGAGAAAAGTGAAGAGTTTGGGAACAACAGCAACTCAGCCACCAAGTGGTAGGCCACGTAAACTGACAGAGAGGGGTCAGCGGATGCTGAAGCGCATAGTGCAAAGACTTTCTGCACAGTCAGTTGCTACAGAGCTCCAAACTTCATGTGACCTTCCAATTAGCCCACGTTCAGTACGCAGAGAGCTTCATGGAATGGGTTTCCATGGCCGAGCAGCTGCATCTAAGCCATACATCACCAAGTCCAATGCGAAGCGTCGGATGCAGTGGTGTAAAGCACGTCGCCACTGGACTCTAGAGCAGTGGAGACGCCTTCTCTGGAGTGATGAATCACGCTTTTCCATCTGGCAATATAATGCACGAGTATGGGTTTGGAGGTTTCCAGGAGGACGATACATTTCGGACTGCATTGTGCCGAGTGTGACATTTGGTGGAGGAGGAATTATGGTGTGGGGTTGTTTTTCAGGAGTTGGGCTAGGCCCCTTAGTTCCAGTGAAATGAACTTTGAATGCTCCAGGATACCAAAACATTTTAGACAATTCCATGCTCCCAACCTTGTGGGAACAGTTTGGAGCGGGCCCCTTCCTCTTCCAACATGACTGTGCACAAAGCAAGGTCCATAAAGACATGGATGACAGATTCTGGTGTGGATTAACTTGACTGGCCTGCACAGAGTCCTGACCTGAACCCGATAGAACACCTTTGGGATGAATTAGAACGGAGACTGAGAGCCGGGCCTTCTCGACCAACATCAGTGTGTGACCTCACCAATGTGCTTCTGGAAGAATGGTCGAGAATTCCTATAAACACACTCCGCAACCTTGTGGACAGCCTTCCCAGAAGAGTTGAATTTGTAATAGCTGCAAAAGGTGGACCGACATCATATTGAACCCTGCGGGTTGGAATGGGATGGCACTTCAAGTTCATATGTGAGTCAAGGCAGGTGGCCAAAAACCTTTGTAGTGTATTTTTATATTGAGAAGAATTTGAGTTATTTACATATTTTCGTCTTATTTCCTATTTGTTGCGTTTAAATGCTTGTGGCGTGTCGAATAAGGTCCACGTGCCACAGGTAACTAACCTCTGATTTAAACAAAACTTACCAAGTACAGTCCAAGTCCAAGGCCATAAACATGAACATGACTGCAGAAGGTGGTTGTACATTTTGTTGGCCTGCTGCCCTCTTCTAGGACGTGTTTAAAGTAACATCAGTGAGCTAAAAGCAGTATTTACGCAGTGAGATGTGCCTTGGGAACAATCGTGTTATGACTTTACGTGCAGTGGACGGATAGCATCACGAAGCATACTAAACACGCGCCACTGATGACTCGTTGCCATGACAAAATGAGTGCGAAACATTCATTTATTGCCAACATTATTTGACATTGTCTAGTGGGCAAGGTACAAGTGGAGGACATCAGTAGAACGTTGCCACCTTAGATGGAAAAGTCACACATATACACATCGTATTTTACTTTTATCTAAATTGTCATGTCCAGCTAACGAGCGAAGCCATATTTTAAATGGGCATGTCTCCTTACTGCTGGAACAATTATTCCTTAAAGGTCTGCTTCTGGCGTCAGTACCAAAATAAACTGTAAACATATCGCCACCTAGCCAGGTTCTGGGTTATTTAGCATTGGAGCAGGGCTGTCGAACATACGGCCCGGGGGCCGTATCTGGCCCGCAAACAGGTTTAATCCGGCCCACGGCCCGCAAAAAAAGTTTTAGTGTAACATGAGCTGCAATTTTTTAATGAAAAACTGCTGTTCCAAATGTGTCCACCGGATGTCGCAATAGCAATTCAAGTGTAACCCACGTCACACATGACACTGTTTAAAGATGACGTGTCAGCTGACTTTAGGCGCCCTCTGGATTGGCTCGCCGCTACTCCAATCAGCGTCGATTGCGGCTGGCAACAGACTAATGCTGTAGCTCCTGACCCGGGTGGAGAACCAAGGAGGGTCGGACTTCTTGTTCCCAAGCACCACACCGCATTTTCTCCTCGGAGTGCTGGTACCCTAAAATGATGACACTTATAAAAAATCCAGCCATTCTTAAATGACTAGAGTCATGGCTACTCCCCGCTTTTACCCTCAACGCACAATACCTTTTTTTTAATTGAAAATTATCCACTCAACAGATAAAAACGAAACAGTAAAATGAAAAGTCAACATGACCATCATCTTTGTAGTTAGAGTTCCGTGCAGCGCTCGCAGTTTGTTGACGGCACGATGTGCACCCTGAACTCCATTGTAAAAATGTGTGTTTCAACATTTGTTGTTTGTTCTATTATATTTTATCGCTGAATCTGAATCGCACAACGTGAGAATCGCGATTCGAATTCGAATCGATTTTTTCTCACACCCCTAATATATATATATATCTATATATATATAGATATATAGATATATATATATAATCAAATATATATATATATATATATATATATATATATATATATATATATATATATATATATATATATATATATATATATATATATATATATATATAATCAAATATATATATATATATATCAGATATATATAGCGCACTTTCCGCACGTGCGATGATGTCACATTATCGATGATGTCACGTTATCGATGATAAAATGCATTTTTAGACAATGTGATTTGCCTGAGTGGCTAGGAGACACCGTGAGTAGCAAACGGTACAAAGTGGATAAGAAAATACAGAACTTTTTTTTTTTTAAATACTTGGGACTTCACGCGGGCCTGATTTTGGATGCTGGCAGGTCCGCGGGCCGTATTTTGGGGACCCGTGGTGTAGAGTGTTCTGGGCTTCGGTACAGTGTTGATCTCCTGAATACATGATTTTATTTCAGAATTCCTTGAGAGAAAAAAAATGCCTGTTTATGCTTTGTGTATGTCATGTGTGCCTTCCTTGGGTGAAGCCAGGTTTACAGCTATGCTGTTTGTTACTTATGTATGTTATGTTGCCGTTATTTAAAATAGTTTTGTCAATTTGTTCTGGCCTGAAATAAATCTTTGTCTTTGTGTGTTGTATGTAGACCACATTGCTTAGCAGAGTTCAGTGATGCAAATGCATGTCAAGTTGATCAACAGATTGTATTATTCTCCAGTGCAATAACATTACTGAAATGAAGGCTAAAAGGGCATTAATGGGAGCCTTAAAAAAAAAAAAGAAGAACAAAAGAAGTAACTAAATAGTTACTTTTCACAGTAACGCATTACTTTTTGGTTTAAGTAACGGAGTTACTTTTGAAATAAAGTAACTAGTAACTAACGAGTTACTGGTTTTCAGTAACTAACCCAACACTGCTGACAACAACTCGCGATCTGATTGGCTATCGCAATTGTCTATCAACTCCAGGGCTCAAATTTAACCGCGGCAATTGCCGCACTGTCCTCTCAATTTGTCGTAATGCCTTAAAAAAATGACCAACATTTGCGGCAAGTTGTTGCCGTGAGCGCCCTTGACTTTTTGTTAATGGACGAGGCATATGATTGTCCACGGGATAATGCTAATTTGCGATACCGTTTGTTAATGCGTTTTAGGCACCGTATGATTTGTTAATGCGTTCTAGGCACCACCAAGTCAGGCGCATGCGCATTAACGTCATTTACCTCATTAACCTTATCAACCATGGCGGACCAACAATGTTAACTTTGCTCCAGAGGCACCCCCTCTGAGTATACTTGGTCAACATGCCTACATGTCACACTAAGGGTGGCCGTAAAAACAACGCCAACACTGTCATAAACATGTGCCATATAGTGGGACCACACTAAACAACAATGCCAATTAAATGTTGGGAGAATATTTTCACCGCAACACAACATAAACACAACAGAACACATTCCCAGAATTTCTTGCAGCACCAACTCTTCCGGGACGCTACAATCATTTGCCCTCGCTTCCTGCCGTGTGTTTAAGAGCGCACTGCTGTGTTTGGATGGAGACAGGTGTGGACAATATTGGAGACACTTGTCCCCACACTAAAAGTATACAGCGAAGGAGAAAAACTACACGATGTTGCTTTCATTTTGACAATACAGCGTCCATCAGCTGCTGTGAGTGAGAGTTAATGAGGTGAGGAAACACGCTGTCACTCCTGGTTTTTGTTGTTGTTGGCCAAACTGTTGTACTGAACCACAAGGGGGCGTTGAAGCAGAAAACATATTGTTTATTAGACTTCATCTTCATTAGCCAAACTACTTTGTGTTTTATTTTGATGTCAAAAAGTAAACGCCATGTTTTTTTTTTACATTACTCACAAAGGTATTACTTTAAAAACCATTTGACACATCATTTTGTTAATGTTTTGTTGTGTATAGTTAATTCCTATATGACATTTCTGCTCAAACCCTTAATGGATCTGTCCCGATACAGCATCTACATAACTTTAAAAATTGTTTTATATATATATATATATATATATATATATATATATATATATATATATATATATATATATATATATATATATATATATATATATATATATATATATATATATATACATACACACTACCGTTCAAAAGTTTGGGGTCACATTGAAATGTCCTTATTTTTTAAGGAAAAGCACTGTACTTTTCAATGAAGATAACTTTAAACTATTCTTAACTTTAAAGAAATACACTCTATACATTGCTAATTCAGGTAAATGACTATTCTAGCTGCAAATGTCTGGTTTTTGGTCCAATATCTACATAGGTGTATAGAGGCCCATTTCCAGAAACTATCACTCCAGTGTTCTAATGGTACGACGTGTTTGCTCATTGGCTCAGAAGGCTAATTGATGATTAGAAAACCCTTGTGCAATCATGTTCACACATCTGAAAACAGTTTAGCTCGTTACAGAAGCTACAAAACTGACCTTCCTTTGAGCAGATTGAGTTTCTGGAGCATCACATTTGTGGGGTCAATTAAACGCTCAAAATGGCCAGAAAAAGAGAACTTTCATCTGAAACTCGACAGTCTATTCTTGTTCTTAGAAATGAAGGCTATTCCACAAAATTGTTTGGGTGACCCCAAACTTTTGAAAGAAAATGTTTGCCTTGGTGCCATAAAATTTGAGCACTCCTTTAAGGCAACACTTGCCTTGACTTTAAAAAGTTAAAATTCGAGGCTTGCAACTCTGTGTCTGTTCACTTACAGTGCACAAACGCCCGCATTGTTGATTCTGAAGGCCCCGGGCAGATTTGGTACAGCATGGCAACATAAACTAGCTGAATTCTGTTTGGATTAAAAACTCTATAACCTAAAAACAACGGCGCTGGAATGAGCATAATATGACATGAAGAGAATATGAATACTTTTAGATATTTAGGGAAAGTAAATAAAAAATTACTTATCTTTAATTATGATCATGATTTCTGGTTATGTTAGGCCAGCAGAGAAGGCCTTGCTGGCCCTGACTGGTTATTACTTACCATTTCATTGTATCCTCCATTACATTCATAGTAGGCCCCGACTGCGCCATTTGAAAGTAGTTTTTCGGAAAATCCATCCTTAGACTGGCGCAGGTTTTTACAGCAGGAATCTTCGAAGTGGTTGGCACACACTAAGAGAGACTTCCTCACAGTTGAAGGCACATTGCCACGAAACAGAAAAGTTAGCCAAGTACTTCTTACTTTTTCAGATGAGGCTGAAAGTTTGTGTAGTGACCTGTGTTGGGTAATACAACCAACCACAGAGCATTTCCATTCTCCGGGTCATACCTCAAGCATGTTGTCGTGCATACTACAAGCAATCTTACGTAAGTACGTACGGTTCAGAAAACGTCACAAGTCGAAGCAAATTCCAAACTGCTCGTATAGAGGAAATATGAAGGACGGTAAGATTATCTTATAAATATCTCCGCAATTCCTCCACAGTTTGATTTCAAACTTTCCGGATTTACGGGAATCCCAAATACACAAAATCAGGCACCATCAGGAAGGAAAAGTTGGTTTTGCATAATAAGTCACCCAATTTATACTTATAACCAAATTATAACCAACTTCATACGTCTTTAAAGGGGACCTATTATGCAAGACCAACTTTTCTTACCATCATCAAACCATGGAGGGATGGTGAAGATATTTAGAAAATAGTTTTGCCTTCATTCCTTCCTCTAAGGGGTGTCAAAGTCATTTTAGCTCAGGGGCCGCATGGAGGAAAATCTATTACCAAGGTGGCCGGTAATGGTAAAATCTGGGCATGATAACTTAAAAATTAAGACAGCTCCTGGTTGTTTTCTTTGTTTTACTCTGGCTAAATATAGAACAAGCACATTATGAAAACGTACAAATCACAAATAATCCTCTGGATAAAACAGTTTGTTGAAAATTCTGAGGAATTTGGTGCAATTTCAAAAACACACTGAGCTTAGACTTCGTCTCAGCGTGTCTACAAAGCCAGGATTAAACTTTAAGTCACAGTCTTTCTGGGATTGAACAAAAACACAACATGTAAACTCTTCTAGGTATCAAATACCTCCTTTGTCATGTCCACGTATCAATCCAGAGATAACTCAACAAACCGTAAGAAACAGAGGTAAAAACTATTCAAAAGGGTTAAGTTCACTTTTCTCGTGTTTTACGGAAACATTTTGGGGCAACGAGGGTGCCAAATGACGATGTGTTTGAAGCAGAAGACATAAAACGGCTCGTTTTAAGTTTCATGTGTGTCGAGGAGGAGGAGCCACATTCACCCTTTACTGTGTACCTCTTGCTTGGCCCCGGTATAAACTGTCTGCTTGCCTAACAGAATTGCTATTGTGACATCCCGTGGACACATTTAGAACAGCAGTTTCTTTCATAAAAAAAAAGCAGCTCATTTTAATACTTGGCAAACTCATCACGCGGGCCGGATAAAACCTGTTCGCGGGCATGATCCGGCCCTAGGGCCATAAGATTGACACCCCTGCTCTAAACGAATCGTATAAAATTTGCCCATTTGTAACGTTTGTCCCAAGTATGACGTCCATACATGTATATGGTAGAGATTTACCCAACGATCTCTGCGCCAGTCTGTCATTGTTGTCCGACATTCTAGTCAGTAAATTCCCTCTTATTCCGCCACACTCTTGTTGTGAGGCAGACTGGCTCGTACATGCACATGCATCTTTCGCTACTGCATTTTTTAATACAAAGTAGCTTATAGTCCCAACTCACATCTGTCAGTAGACCCCATATGGAAGCGCTAAAAACTACCACATGGCTAACGGGGAAAAGACGCTGACGAAGTGGAGGCGCGTAAAGGAGACTGCCTACAAAGAGACGCACCCTGAAGATATGTTCAGAAAGCAGCTTGAAAACGGTCTGTAAAACATAATTTTTGTACAATTTTGACCAAATAACCACCATTACATCAGTGGTGTGCCGTCAGGGCCAGCAAGGCCTTCTCTGCTGGCCTAACATAAATCTTGATCATTAATTAATAAAAGTTAATTTTATTTTTAATTGACTTTCCATAAATATATAAAAGTATTCTGTGAGAATAATTGTATCTAAGTTATCACAAAACTTTGTGTTACATTTAGTTCAGCTCACCCTGCGAGAGGACAAAAGCTGTCTTTGATCCTACCAAGCAAAAGGCTTGTAAAACGAAGGCGTCTGTTTCTTTTTTCTATTGTAATCCACAGGAAGATTTTGTCTTGACCCGAGAGCTACAAAGCGGAGAGGAAGCAGGACCTGATGCAAGCTCCAGGCACCTTTTCTTTGAACTGTTTTAAGACCTTTTCTTTTAACTGTTTTTAATCAAAGGCGATGGCTGTTTACGACCCCCTTCCCCTAGAAACAGCTGTTGCCATGTAATCAGGGAAAGTTCAAATAAAAGAGGAGGCGTACAATCTTTCATCAGAGCGTGGGACGACACGGTACAAGGGTACAGTGTCTACGCGTTTCTCCTCAATTGAGCTAAATTGAATTCTGTCTCTGTTTAATTCCTTGCTTCTTGTCTTGTTTAATAGATGTCATCAGTGTTTGAACCTGACATATTCATCATATTCTCTTCATGTCATATTAGGCTCCAGTGTTGCTCTGTTAAGTTAGAGCTTTTATCCAATCAGAATTCAGATAACGTGTTGCCAGCGCTGTATGAATTCTGCCGGAGGCCTTCTGACCCAACATTAGCGGCGGCTGTGCAGTTTAACGAACGGAGGACATTCAGTTAAAAGACAGTTGCGACAGCCGATCAGATCACAAGTTGGTGACAGTAGCCTTACGTTGAACGTGACTGTGATTGGATACTCACTTGTCACTCCCAGGTATCCAATCACAAATTGTGGTTTCCGAAAGCAAAAAGTGGCACCGGAGCCATACCCGGCCAGCGGAGAAATCAGCGGTACTCACTTTTTTAACCAACAAAGTAAAAACATTGATTCGGTGGCAGACATAACGGTTTGCCTGCCACTTCCACTCAAATCAACCAACCACGAGCGGTATTGCGAGCTCAAATATATTTTTTCACATTCAATGTTTTTTACAATTAATTTTGTTTTGACAGTATCACGTCTGATGCGGGTTTATTGTTTTTAAAATGCGCCAAAAAAATATCCCTTTTTGTACACTACTGACAAATTGAGTTGATTCAATGCCAGTAGTGCAGAAGCGTGTTTCTTTATAGCATTTTACAAGCCGTGATCATGTGGCGACATAAATTATGGTATTTTGAGAGGTATTTATTGAAGTCGGACTAAGTAGGCCATCGCTGAAGGCCTAGACAGGAAACACACTGCATTACATGTTATGTAGACAACAAGGAAAGGGTTTTAGATGTAGGAAAAACATCTTAATATGACTCCTTTAGGCTGTAATATTCAGAGGTGGGACCAAGTCATTGCTTTGCAAGTCACAAGTAAGTCTCAAGTCTTTGCCCTCAAGTCTCGAGTCAAGTCCCGAGTCAAGACAGGCAAGTCCCGAGTCAAGTCCAAAGTCAAGACTGGAAAGTCTCAAGTCAAGTCACAAGTCATGCATTTTGAGTTTCGAGTCCTTTCAAGTCCTTTTAACCACAGACTAATATTTTTACACAGATTGTGTATGCTTTTAAAACACTGTATTTATTTATTAAAACAAGTGCATTTGAAATTGCAAGAAAAAAAATAGTGCTGACATTGCAATTCATAATAGCACTATTAACAGTAATTTTAATAGTTTAAACAATTTTAAACATTTAACTCATTCCTTTACAGAATAAACACATTTGCAAAAACAAACATTAACATACTATTGGTTGTATTTTATGAAAATAATATTACCACAGAGTTGAGAAGGAGCAAAGATCTTCAATATTTGTATGTGAAAATCACAAATAAATCTTCTGGGGGAGGATGACGCCCCTACAGGGGTTTGGTTTACAAACTTTCAGCCCCACCTAAAACAAAATTCACCAGCCGCCACTGATTATGATGCATTCTCATTTTAGGCAAAATATAAGACAATACTTTCTTAACAGTATAATTGTAACCAGGAATAAGTCTTCAAGTAACAATATTCAAATACTAACATTGTTGGGTAAAACAGCATTTGGTTTTATTCTGAATGTAGTGAAACAAATTGGTGGTTTTAGCTGATATAAAGACTTTCAGGTGTTTATATATGTTTAAGTATTTGGCAGACGCTTTTATCCAAAGCGACATACATAAAAAATACATACATAACAATCACTGTAAACATTATCATTTAAGGGAAGAATGTAATACAAAATATCAATACAAAGTGTCACGACAGAATAAACTCTCTGCTGCTGCAGCAACAGAGATACAGTCTATAGGTCCCTAGGATATATAGATATCTAATGTATTCATACATTGTTTATGTAGGATATACGCATGTATATATAACCTAATCATATTGTTTCTTCAATTTAAAAATAGTTTACCGTTTTTCCCCCTTCTCTGGGATTATATTCCCAGTTTTGATCTCGGACGTCTGGTCACTTATAGCGTATAAGAATATTATATTACTGTTAAGCAAACTATGAATAATAAAACTTGCCAAAACATGTGTCCGTTATCATAGCTACACGTATGACAAAAAAGCGTGTGAAAATCAGTGGTATTCAGTGAGGTAAAATGAATTAAATGCGCTGACAGTTCATTGCTCCTGACAAATGAATTGCACTGAGTGGAGCGGATCACCACTCCAAGATGGCGGCCCCGCGTCTCGTCTGCGCCAGTAGGCAGTAGCGCTCAATGCTGCGTACCCTTAAAACATGTCTATGGTTATAACGTTAGCAGTGAGTTTACAGCCTCACTGATTTAACTACACAGCAAATAAAAGTCATGTTACTTAGCCAATAAACGTTATCTTACATTCAAAACTTACCCTTCTTTGGGCAACTTCAAATGTCGAACGAAGTTGGAAGTTGTTGCGTCTCCGTCTGTAATATTCGAACCGCGTGATTTGCATACGCAATTCGTTTTTTGTTGACCAAGTCGTAGTTTTTATACCCGAACGAAACCAACTTTGGCATAATTGTTTCTCTCTGCCGCATTGTTTGACAACTCTTGTTCGGTGGTTGTCCTGCAATTTGATTGGATGAATGCTGTGGGATGAAAACAACGTATAACTAATTTGATTGGCTGTTGTACTGACAGCACACCAGCTGACAGGCAGCACACACGCTGATGGACAGACAGACACGTATAAAATGAAAGATACGGAGCGCTCCCAAATAACTTTTTAAGCTTTGGGTTTTGGGGAAAGTAGCAAGTCATGTCAAGTCAAAAGGCTCAAGTCCAAGTGAAGTCACAAGTCATTGATGTTAAAGTCTAAGTCGAGTTGCAAGTCTCTTTACATTTTGTCAAGTCGAGTCTAAAGTCATCAAATTCATGACTCGAGTCTGACTCGAGTCCAAGTCATGTGACTCGAGTCCACACCTCTGGTAATATTACTGAAAGAAACATCATTTTTAGAAGATTAGGTGATTGTTGTGATCGTTTCTTTCTACATCACATTTTGTTTGCATTTGTTGCTAGGTAGAATTCAAAGGACCCCATCATTAGTGCCCCACAGGCCAATGATAAATCTGGCATACGACCCTCCCGCCCACTAACTGTTTGAATGACAAACATTAGTTTATGTCTGCACAATAATTTAGATTCACTAGTCTGTATTTTGTACAATACATGTCGAAGTAAAAGCCAGAGAATAAAGTGTTGTAAATATATATTTTAAAGCATGCTGACATGCCAATCCCAGCACAGCAGCTGTGAGGCAGCGAGGCTGCAGGGGTGGCAGGCATATTTCAGCCGGCAGTGCCAGGATTACTATCAAGGATGAGTGTGTTTAACTTTAGCTGCTCGGTGGCGGCGTCACTTAGGTGTAGTGTGAGCTACTCAGGGCGCGTCGAGTACTTGGGAGAGACGACTATTCCCCGCTGCAATGAGTCACCTGTTGGCATCACACGCAGGCCCACGTCCATTTATCAGTCTCACTAGCGGAGGCCTGCTTCCTTAAATGGACGCCTGGCTCGTCATCACACACCAGCAGCCCCGCGATGAGCTATTGTTCAGCTGCATGCGGCGGCTCAGAGGGGCTACTTTACATGCAAACCAGTTGGGTCTTAAACCCTTATCAGAAAATAGGTTCGATTTGATCAGTTATTGATCATTATTCTTATATACTAGCGAATGAAAAGGAATCTACAAGGCTTACTGCGGCAGTCAATAAAAACAATATAATGAAGTATTTCTAATAAGTATCATGAAATGTAGCAATATTGTATTCATATTAGGACTGGGAATCTTTGGGCACCGCACGATTCGATTCAGAATAAATTCTCAATTCATAACGAATCTCGATTCAAAATGGATACGTTTTTAATAACATTGGGTGCCAGTTCCATGATTGACTACATTCCTCCATGAAATGGATAAACAGCTTTGATAAATTTCTATATTACTTAAAATAAAACTGGTTTTGTTGAAGAAAATGCTACCCAAACATTTAATAAAGTCAAATACAAATAAGGCAACAAGAGAAGTATCCCGCACCACTCTTTTCTAAAGGACAGGTTAAAAAAATTAAATAAATAGATATATTTTAGATTTTTTTAAATCAGTTAAGAATCATTACAAGTAAGAATGGCGAATAATATGAAAACCGATTTTTTTTTGACACCCCTAATTCATATAATATTTTAAACATAATCAGTTTTTTAATGATTCCAATAGCTGTTCTATTTCTGTATCTCATTTAGGCACATTTTGAAAAGTAACTTTAATACATGTATCCCAATGTTTGATCAAAAATGTATTAATAATGTAGTGCTCTAACCTCTAATTGTAAAGCTGTTTTAGCCAATCAGAAGCCTGAAAAAAGTAACTAAAGCCAAATATTTACAATGGTCCATGAAGAAAATATTTGGATTGATAGGCGACTTGTCCAGGGTGTACCCCGCCTTCCGCCCGATTGTAGCTGAGATGGGCTCCAGCGCCCCCCGTGACCCCGAAGGGAATAAGCGGTAGGAAATGGATGGATGGATATTATTTTATCATTATTATTACAATATTATAATAATAATCCAAGACATTTGTTCCAAGACAATTATTATTAGTCCTTACAAGACTCAATTTAGATATTTACTGATTTTTTTTTATTGTACCATATATTATTTTATTACATTAAATCTATAAATACAAATAAATTAAATACATTTTTTATGGAGTATAATTATTATTATCATTATTATTAGTATAATAATACAAATACTAATACAATAACATTTATTATTACTATTATAATATACAGTATAGAAATAAAAATAACTAATGCATCACAAAACAATTTTTATTTATTTATATGTATAGATTGAATTTAATAAAATAAAATATGATACATTAAAAAAATAACATTTAAATTGAGTCTTGTAAAGAATCTTAATTGTCTTGGATCAAATGTTGCAAGTACTGTACTGTATTTACATAAGTGCCTCATTATTTACTGTATGTTCATATACAGACACACACAAGACTATTTTAGCCAATTAGACGCCTGAAGATAGTAATTCCTGGAAAAAAAGCCAACTATCTACATGGCCTGTGAAGAAAATATTTGGATTAATAGTAATAATATTATGATTAGTTATTGTAAATATGATATAATAACCAATAATAATGATAATGCATAACAAAACACATTTTATCTATTTATATTTATAGATTTAATGTAATAAAATAAAATATGATACAGTACATATAAAAATCAAGTGCAAATCAAATTTCGTCATTTCATAAACTATGTTCAAATTCACACGCACGCATGCACACCATTACACACTGTGACATAATAATAATAATAATAATAATAATTAGTACCCGAGTCCCAAAAGCTCTTATTGTAACATTATTTACACAAGTTAGTGGACGTGTACAGTAACAGTCAAACATTGGGACATACTGTCTTATTAAGAAAGCTTGTACTGCGCAATGAAGTGTCTTTGAGATATTATAATGAAAAGTTACTATAGACTCCAACACTACTGTCCCTGAATGCTACTTTATTGCATCCTTCAGCATGTTTTAGCTTACCTTCGCTTATTTAGAATCACCTTAAGTCCACTAGAAGTTTCTCTTGAGCTTTTGCGACAGTCCCTGTACCAAACTCTTCCTCCTCACATGGGGGGGGCCATGAGAAAAAAAGCTAGGGGGCATCACAAGTGAACACACCCACCAACAAGGCCTGCCTTTCTTTCTCTCCTCCTCTTCCTCAAACCTGCCCCCCCCCCACCCCCCCCCCCCCCCCACCCCACACACCACACCACCTCGACACCCTTTCTTCTTACATCCCTGGTGCTCTATTTTCTTTACCGCTTATAAGAGAGGAATTGTTTGCCGGGATGGCCAGGAGCAAACTTCCACACTGGTTCTTTACACTTGAGTTTTGAGACGTTTACATGGCAAATTTTGAACAAACGGGTTTTTGCACCACAGACCTGGTTTAAAACACGTTCATCCACGTAGACCTGCAAGCATGGCAGAGAAGGCATGCCACGCCACGCCACTCGTTGGCAGTGCCACGCCACCACATGTGCACCCAGAAGGATGTATGTGTTTAAAATGTGTACTATATATGACCGGTATAGCTCGGTTGGTAGATCGGCCGTGCCAGCAATTTGAGGGTTCCAGGTTCGATCCCCGCTTCTGCCATCCTAGTCACTGCCGTTGTGTCCTTGGGCAAGACACTTTACCCACCTGCTCCCAGTGCCACCCACACTGGTTTAAAAATGTAACTTAGATATTAGGTTTCACATTGTAAAGCGCTTTGAGTCACTAGAGAAAAGCGCTATATAAATATAATTCACTTCACTTCACAATAACGCAGTAGCAGTGTAGAAAATGTTATCAAACAGTGCAGTGCTCATGTTCTGTTCAGTACATGTTGAAATGTATGTTTACCAGAATGAACCATTGTTAGGACTGGGTCAAGGTGTGGACCCCAGAATGCAGAGACGGGAGGCAATCAAGAAAAGGAGAGTCTTTGATAAAGTCCAAAAAGGTTAACAAAAGGTGATGGGGCAAAAAACGCACACCATGTATAATATAGCCAATCAGCAGGAACCTCAGCGGTCGGCAAGGGGAAGGGCCCAGGCAGACTGAGTTAAGGAAAAGTCCACAATAGAGATCTTCTCCACTTCAGGGAGGACAGAAAAACACACAGAGGTTAGATGAATAATAAGGGCGAAAAAACGTACCGGGATTTGGAGGTCAAGCAAGTACATGCGATGTGGAAGGAACAGGAAACAATGACCAGCAGGGCACAGCCGTCAGTGCCAAACCTAAATAGTCCATGAACAGATTAGCTGCAGGTGTGCCTCAAGGTCCGCCCCTCGACCAGGAAGGGTGAACTGAAAAAAGAGGCACAACAGGGAAAATGCGGGGACAAAATAAAAGGGAAGGCAGGAGAATAATAACACACAACAACCACAGTTCAATGTCAGAACCCAACGTTGTCAGAAAGCACGTTGTTTTAAGTTTATGTTTAAGTTGCTCAACGGGACCTAATTCAGCAAGTTGTCAACGTTGTTGTAATGTCTTGCGCCTGCTGGGATGCAGCCTTGGACCATGGCGCTACCCCCACCATGCTTGACGGTAGGCAAGATAAAGTCATCTATTTGGACAATAATGGCTTTCTGTTGTTGCTTTCTGTATGGACGCATACTGCTGTGCAAGCTGTATGCCTCAAATAATATCATTTCATAAAAATGTGAAAGGCCTTTTGAGGCCCAGACACAGTGCTGTATTGGCTCATAACAAGACTACTTAGAGTCGCTTTCATAAAGGTGCCTCGTGCTTTGCGTGCAACAACGGCATGAAGCGATTTGGAATAAACAAGTATTGTTCCGTAACTTGCATGGAGCTCTTTCTGCACTGACTGCCGCTATGTGTTTGATGAAAAAAGCCCCTGCTGCCAGGATGCATTAGTGTAACTCTCCTCGCTCGCCTACCAGCCTGACCCCAGCCTGATGTTCCGATGACCCACATCTGAGGACACGTGCTCCTCAACATTGCAGCCTAAGAGAAACCATAAAAAAGTAGGGCTGTTGTATTTAACGACTTAATACATGTGATCAAAAATGTACTATTAATGTAGTGCTCTAACCTGTAATTGTAAAGCTATTTTAGCCAATCAGAAGCCTGAAGAAAGTAAGTAAAGCAGAATACTTACAATGGTCCATGAAAAAAATATTTGGATTGATATTAATGTTTTATCATTATTGTTATTACAATATTATAGTAATAATCCAAGACATTTGTTCCAAGACGATTATTAATAGTCCTTACAAGACTCAATTTAGATATTTACTGATTTTTTTTTATTGTATCATATATTATTTTATTACATTTAATCTAAATAAATAAATTCATAAAATTATTTTTTGATGGAGTATAATTATTATTATTATTATCATTATTATTAGTATAATACTACTACTAATAATACAATAACGATTATTATTACTATTAATTTAATATACAGTATATAAATAAAAATAACTAATGCATCACTAAACAAATTTGATTTATTTATATGTATGGATTGAATTTAACAAAATAAAATCTGATACATTAAAAAAATTATAACACATTTAAATCAAGTATTGTAAAGATTCTTAATTGTCTTGGATCAAATGTTGCAAATGTTGATTTTTTTTTGGTTGTAATTCCAAATACAGTACTGTACTGTATTTACAGTAAATAAGTGCCTCAATATTATTCATTATATACTGTATGTTCATATACAGGCACACACAAGACTATTTTAGCCAATCAGACGCCTAAAGGAAGTAATTCCTGGAAAAGAGCCAACTATCTACGTACATGGCCTGTGAAGAAAATATTTGGAAATTAACATGCAGCCTAAGAGAAACCCTAAAAAAGTAGGGCTGTCATATTTAACAAGTTAATACATGTGATTAATCACAATAAACGATTGCATTAATCATGTATAAAGGCAGATTAATCATGCAAATTATTTTGACCCCACATGCTCCTTTACAGTAACCGCAGATGGTTACCTGAAAGCGGGTTGTTATAAGGTCAGTGATCATATTGTTAGCAACGCATTTAAAAAATGACATCCCGACAATAAAATGGTATTTGTGTCCAAATATTGGTCTCTTGTTTCAGTTACTTTAAATTAGGCAAGCAGGAAATAACCTGTAATTCTTCTGATATAAACATGTATCATTTGACAGCACTAACAAAAAGTTTGTTTTGTTTGTTGGAGTTTGTTTGAAATTGAAAGATTAGTCTTTGCACACATACAGATACAGTTGAACCTCTGATTGTATATGATAAAAAAATGAATAATCTGGTCCAGGGTCAAACTGTCAAAATCATAAAACCTTTCTGAACTGTACAGGCAAGTTGGAGTCATGTTCTAACTAATGCTGCCAAATTATATATTTCTAGAAAATGGATTAATCATACTTTCGAGATGTGATTAATCACGATTAATCATTTGCTTGCATTTCTTAAATCAACTTTCAAAAAGACCCCAATACTTTGGCACGGATGCTACTTAACTGTCAGAATGTCCTACTGTACATTTACTTGGATGTATGTCATTTATTCGCCCTAAACTTAGTATAAGTATTATCTATCAGTGTATTTGGAAGCAAAATTTGCCACCACGCACACCAGTTATTTAATAGTTTTAGCGGTCATACAAGTGTAAAAACTGCTGTTACAATTAAGAGATAAGTAAAACAACAAAAAAAACTGTCTTAACTTTAATGATGAATGCAGATGCGCCTCTCATGTTTTCACTTAATAGTCTCACAAGTGTCAAAAGAAGTCAACCACACTACTCATGTTAAGACATAAAAAAATGTTCTTTACTTAAAGGACATGCCTGGAGGGCGCTAACTTTCCAATAAATTTTAGCGGCTTCTAAGAAGTAATGACGTAACTACGCACGTAACATATGCACACACAATAACATTGGCAGTTGTTAGCTAATATTAGTGGTTTGGATAGTTAGTATATGTACAGTATGTACAAAACCCAAAACCAGTGAAGTTGGCACATTGTGTAATTCGTAAATAAAAACAGAATTCAATGATTTGCAAATTCTATTCAATTTATATTCAATTGAATAGACTGCAAAGACAAGATATTTAATGTTCGAACTGAGAAACAATTATTTTTTTTGCAAATAATCATTAACTTAGAATTTAATTGCAGCAACACAGTGCAAAAAAGTTGGCACGGGGGCCTTTTTACCACTGTGTTACATGGCCTTTCCTTTTAACAACACTCAGTAAACGTTTGGGAACTGAGGAGACCAATTTTTGAAGCTTTTCAGGTAGAATTCTTTCGTATTCTTGCTTGATGTACAGCTTAAGTTGTTCAACAGTCCGGGGTTTCCGTTGTGGTATTTTAGGCTTCATAATGCGCCACACATTTTCAATGGGAGACAGGTCTGGACTACAGGCAGGCCAGTCTAGTACCTGCAGTCTTTTACTATGAAGCCACACTGTTGTAACACGTACCTTTCAGCATTAATGGTGCCTTCACAGATGTGGGGTGTATTAGTGCCTTGGGCACTAATACACCCCCATACCATCACAGATGCTGGCTTTTGAACTTTGCGCCTATACCAATCCGGATGGTTCTTTTCCTCTTTAGTCCGGAGGACACGACGTCCACAGTTTCCAAAAACAATTTGAAATGTGGACTCGTCAGACCACAGAACACTTTTCCACTTTGCATCACTTCATCTTAGATGAGCTTGGGCCCAGCGAAGCATTTCCGGGTGTTGTTGATAAATGGCTTTCCAATTCGAACGTTAAGTATCTTGTCTTGAATATAGGTTGAAAAGGATTTGCAAATCATTGTATTCTTTTTTTATTTACGATTTTTACAACGTGCCAACTTCACTGGTTTTGGGTTTTGTATATTCTATAATAACTACAACATGACTGCAAATTGTTTGTGGCTTCTCTTAGACTGCTTTTTCTTTATGTGTACGCTTTGACAAGACAGGGTGAGTGACCGTGGCAAAGACCAATTTTTGAACATTTTGATTACATGAACTTAGTAATTGTGAAAAATATAGACACTTTTAAAACAAATGTGTTCTGTTAAACCACTAACACAACTGTGTTTTGTTTAGGAGAGAACACACAGAAGCTAATACAAATAACAGAAGAAATTAACAAATTAAAAAGATGGTTTGACAAAAACATACTCTTTGAATCTCAGTAAAACTAAATTAATCTTATTTGGTAACAGTAGAAGAGAAAGTCAAACACAAATACAAGTAGACGGAGTAGACATTGACAGAGTAAAAGAAAACACATTTTTGGGTGTAACAATAGATGATAAAATGAATTGGAAATCTCATGTAAAAAATATACAAGTAGCAAGAAACCCATCAATAATGAACAAAGCAAAACATGTTCTAGACCAAAAATTACTTCATCTTCTTTACTGCTCACTAGTGTTACCATATCTGAGTTATTGTGTAGAAATATGGGGAAACTACTACAAATGTGCACTTCATTCACTAACTGTCACAAAAAAGATCAATTAGAATAATACATAATGTTGGATATATATATATATAGAGGTTTATTTGAAACAGGGACAGATACAAAAACATAGACATCTGAAACAGTTATCCGATGCATG